>NW_025335641.1:7021803-7099354 GCF_004798865.1 Varanus komodoensis
ATTGAGTGTAGCACTTTCACTGCATCGTCTTTTAGGATTTTGAATAGCTCAGCTGGAATACTGTCGCCTCCACTAGCTTTGTTGTTGCTCAGACTTCCTAAGACCCATTTGACTTCACACTCCAGGATGTCTGGCTCGAGGTCAGTGACCACCCCATCGTGGTTATCAGGGACATTAAGCTCTTTCTTGTATAGTTCTTCTGTGTAATCTTGCCACCACTTCTTAATCTCTTCTGCCTCTGTTAGGTCCCTGCCATTTTGGTCCTTTATCATGCCCACCTTTGCATGAAACGTCCCCTTCATATCTCCAATTTTCTTGAAGAGATCTCTGGTCTATTCTATTGTTTTCTTCTATTTCTTCGTACTGTTCATTTAAGAAGGCATCCTTATATCTTCTAGCCATTCTCTGGAATTCTGCATTCAGTTGGGAGTATTTTTCTCTTTCTCCCTTGCCTTTTGCCTCCCTTCTTTCCTCAGCTATTTGTAAAGCTTCCTCAGACAGCCATTTTGCTTTCTTGCATTTCTTTTTCTTTGGGATGGTTTTAGTTGCTGCCTCTTCTACAGTGTTGTGAACCTCCGTCCATAGTTCTTCAGGCACTCTGTCTATCAGATCTAATTCCTTAAATCTATTCGTCACCTCCACTGTATATTCATCAGGGATATGATTTAGGTCATACCTGAGTGGCCTAGTGCTTTTCCCTACTTTCTTCAATTTAAGCCTAAATTTTGCAACCAAAAGGTCATGATCTGAGCCACAGTCAGCTCCTGGTCTAGTTTTTACTGACTGTGTAGAGCTTCTCCATTTTTGGCTGCAGAGCACATAGTCAATCTGATTTCTGTGTTGGCCGTCTGGTGATGTCCAGGGGTAGAGCCATCTCTTGGGTTGTTGGAAAAGAGTGTTTGCTATGACCATCATATTCTCTTGACAAAATTCTACCAGCCTGTACATTGCTTCATTTTGTACTCCAGGGCCAAACTTGCCTGTTATTCTGGTTATCTTTTGACTTCCTACTTTAGCATTCTAATCCCCCATGATAATAAGGACATCATTTTTTGGTGTTAATTCTAGAAGGTGTTGTAGGCCTTCATAGAACTGGTCAGCTTCAGCCTCTTCGGCATCAGTGGTTGGGGCATAGACTTGGACTACTGTGATGTTGAATGGTTTGCCTTGGATTCAAACTGAGATCATTCTGTCATTTTGGAGATTGTATCCCGGTACTGCTTTTCCTACTCTTTTATTGACTATGAAGGCTACTCCATTTCTTCTGAGGGATTCTTGCCCGCAGTAGTATACCTGATGGTCATCTAACTTAAGTTCACCCATTCCTATCCATTTCAGTTCACTGATTCCTAAGACGTCGATGTTCAGTCTTGTCATCTCTTGTTTGACCACATCCAGCTTGCCTTGATTCATGGATCTTAAATTTCAGGTTCCTATGGAGTATAGATCTTTATCTAATAGCTCTAAAGCTGTAGTTCATTATTATCATTTGAAAGGAGGACAGTATATTCTGCTGCATTCTGGGTATTTAAGCTAAGGTGTTCCCACAACTGTTGTTTGGAGGGCCAGTGTGGATTTTGGGGTTTTCTCCCACTCTCATTCACTCCTTTTGCATCAGCTCATTGGAGTTCCTAACTGTGTGCCAATCAGCAGTTTTACAGCTGAATGTATTGCTGGTGTTCGGTATTCAGATATCGGTTCACACTTGCCTATGCAAGCTTCAAATCAAAATAAGTGTACCTTCTTTGGGAAGACAATTATACCAGTCAGTGGTCTACAGGTATCCAATATAAACAAAAGATTATGAGTTTTTCTGGTAGTTTTCTCTCCTCTCGGGGTATTTCACAAGCCCCCTATTTTTGTATTCTGAATAAATGGCATGGATATCCTATATTCTCTACCTACCTCTCACTTTCTATCCTCATTTTGGCTTGACTTTCAATATGCAGAATAGCACATTTGGTTGTTCCTAAATAATCTTTTCTAAAGCTGGATTTGGTATAATTCACTCTGCTGTATTGGATGGTCGTTTCCAGGGAATTCTCTGTACAATCACCCATGAAGGATGGAGTTTCTAATCCATATACTTCTTTTTTGTAATTTTTTTTAGATCAGAATAAATTACCTGGAAGAAATTTTGATTAGTACATGACTAGCTTATTGGCTGATTAACAAATATGTAACAGAGGCTGTCACAAAATATTTATTTTCTGAAGTTAAGATCCATAAGGATATTCTTGAGATTTAAATGTAATAATGTTGATAATATTTTAAATAAGTTTTACATTTTAAATATAAAAAACTGTTGCAGTACTGCCATGCCTTTGTCATCGTATATTTATTTATTTAATATACCCACTGCCTTGTCCAAAATTCCTTTTAAAGGGGATCCAGAGCTAACCCAGAGCTAACTTTTCCCTAGAAAAAAACTGAGAAAGCACTTTCGCACTTTCCTGAGTCTCAGGAAGAATACAAAGTGTTCACTACCAAGTTGAAAAGACAATAACAACTGAAGATCTTACCACAAAGGGTACATATCATTCCACCCTATTTTTGCAAGCAAAGATAACTTTGACTTCTCGTGACAGCTTGTTTTTGTCAAGTGTTAAAAGAAACCAAATGGGGGACTCTATTTGGAGCCACTCTGGAGCAAGTCCAGTATTAATACCTGTATTCTTGCATTCATGGAACTGCAAATTCTGCAGCTGTGCAACTGCAGTTAAAATAGTAATAGTAATATTAATACTAATACAAATAGGAATAGCAAAAATATGGGAACTTGTTGAGCACAATTTTGTTCACCAATGAAATAACAATAGCCCATCCACTTGGATGCTTGAAGGGACTGTCAGTGACTGTCAGGCCAATGTTTGCCAATGATGGCTCTCTATCCAAGCAAGGAGGGCAGCAAACCAGTGCCAGCCATCCTAAGTGCTGATTAGTCACATGTGGGTCAGCTAACCATGGCAGTTGCCAGGGAATACCTGGGGAGAGTGGCAAGGATGTCTGCTGCTGTTGCCAAGTAAAAGCATTTTACCCACAGTGGGATTCGTTGCCTGGATTCAGATGACATGATAACTCATTGTAGGTAAAACAAACCCTATAAAAGCCAATGGTTCTCGGCATGGCTTGTGAAGCCATCACGAACAAAGTGGGCTCAGTTTAATGACATTACAACCTGCCATGTTTCACTGCCACGGTTGGTTATTGTGTTATGCAAAACAGGTCAGGTCAATGCCTTGCGCTACTGGTGAGGTATAATCCCAACACTGGGAAGCTATTGACAAAACTGGAAACATAGTGTGTTGCTCTCTCTTCATCAATATTATTATTATAGTAGATATAAATTAATTTGAAATGAATATTGGGACAGAATAAAAGAGGCATGAAAAACTAAACATGCCACCTGCTGATTGGATGCAGCCATTTTTCTCCTTAACCTCCTTCACTTTTATCTCCACCTTTGGCAGGTGAAGGGTTTCTAAAATCCACCTTGATAATTTTCCAGAACTTCTACAATTATGGCCTACTTCTCGCTGAGGTGGTAAAGCAGCGCATTAACCAATTCAAACAACTTTCAGGCATCTGGAGGCAGTCAAAGGGCATGGAAAATCTTCCAGATTCAGATTCTGAACCTCTATGACAGCATCTCATCAAAACAAGAATCTCTCAAATATGCTCACGTGTGAAAACTTTATTGCCTTTTCTTTTCCCAGGCAGCTGTGTCGCATCAGCTTCCACTGATGTAACCCCGGAGCATCTGCAGACACATTTGCCAAAGACAATAGGAGGGGAGACTTCAAAAGGGTTAGCCCTGTAGCTGCACCTACATCATTATACAGATACAAAGATAGGACAAATGTGAGATAAGTTTGTAAGGAAACTGAAGTGAAAAGGAGATAGATTGTGTGCGACCTCGAATCACATGTCATTACTTTCCAAGGTAACATTTACTGAATTCTTCCCTTAGGCATTTTCTTTTTCTTTCTTTTTTAATGTTGGAAAAAGTTAGTTTCACAGCTGTTTTCTGAATTGACTACTGCATTCTTAACGGCCAGATATTCAACCTTATACGACAGAATGACATCAGGGTATTCGGCTGGCAGTACAGAGAGGCTGTCCTTCTTCTGAAATCCCCGGTGGCCACTGTGGGAGAGGGGAGGGAAATCTGTATTCCTACCTTTCAGCCTGGATAGGTGACAGTGGTGATAAACAGCATACCTATTCATGGCCGTTGTGTGGACCCTTGACCTGGCTTGAGCCAGGCTGTTGATGGCAGCAAGAGTAGCTACCATACCGACTGGGAATGGGGGAATTGTGATCCGACCCATCTACAGGGCAGAAGGTTGGGGAAGGCTTCCACCAAGAGCTCCTGTAGCTTTATCTCATGTGAGCACCTTCTTTTAGTGTCGTCTGTCATAGTGTAAATGCTGAATGCCCATTGCAAGGAATCATGCAGTGCTGTCCCTGCTGCAGTCATAGAATAAGTCCAGGGAGCCCGTTTCAATCCATACAACTTTTCCCATCATGAAGACAGCTATTTTTCTTCTTAATTTCCTTCACTTTCCTGCCCAAAGAGTTCCACTATGGGGTGGTGTGCAAATGAAATAAATAAATGTTGTATCTGCCTGCCTAACCCTAATCCTGCCATTTAAAAGGTGGTAATCCTATTGCAGCACCCCTATCTTGCCTGAATACACAAGGATCCCAGCCAGAGGAAAGCACATGAAGCCCGGATGGAAAAAATATATATTTCTCCCGTTCTTGGTTTTTCTTTTTTAAAAACATTATTCCCAAGTGGGAAACCTGTCCAATACATGAACAAATGAACTTTGTTCATTTTGGTAAATAGCAAAACTCCATGAGTGGACTAGGGCAGACATGAGACCCAGGGCAAAGATATGTGGGGTAAATACTGGCTGGGAAGTAGTATTGGCCTTAACCCATGCCTGCGGCCACACTACGCTTTATTTCCACAAACATGCTCACTCAGTGAGCCTCTCAATTGCAGTTCAGAACGTAGAAAATATCCCTGCAAAAGGTAAAATAATAACGCCCAATATGTTTATTGCAACAACATTGAATATTATCTACAGCCTAATGGCTATGCATATGACTTACTCTCTGAAGCTAGCAAGTAAAGCTACAACAAAAGAGAAAATGTCACTTGTATCAGATTTAGGCTTTGGTGTTAGTCATATTAAAATTATCACATTTTCAAGACTTTTTTTTTAAAATCACCAAACACAAAGAGATCAATTATTGCTAAAGCTGCAGAAAGGCAATGAAAGCTGTACAGGTTTTGTGGGGTTTTATTTTATGGTTCCCTGTGCTTTTCTTTTACTGGAAGGTTGCTTGAAGGGAAACAAGCGAAGACATCACAAAGCAAAGCTTCTACATTTCAAAGCCACTGTTAATATTGTATTACACGTTGGATGTTGTTCTAGCCGCACGGCACGCTATAATCCCCCACTTTTTTTACAGAAAAAAACAACATCCCTTCTACATTAGCTAAAGATGGCATCCAAATGGTGTAATATCTTGCATCATAATTATTTAATAACTATAACATAATAGGCTGCTATAAATATGCATAGGCTTTTCAAACATACCGTACACATTGGAGTTTTGACAGTGCATTGGAAATGCAAGCGACATTTGAAAATTGCCCTAAATTAGCTACCCCCTGCTTAAAACACGAAGCTGTACTGAGCCATTATTATGATATCTGGAAAGACTCACTCCTGGATAAAGTGGCATAGATACTCGCTTAGCTCTGGCAATCGTTCTGCGTTTTTGAAAGCCACAGCGCTTGACTCCAGTGAGTAACTGAAGTCTGGGTCCCAAAGAGCAGACCTGGTTGCTGAAGGGACACACGCCATGTATGAAGCCATCTCACTCTGTTCTTGGTCCTCGTCAATTAACAGGATGAAGAATGATGCATGAAATGACATTCCAAAAGGAAGTATAAGATGCTCACCAGAGGCATTGCCTTTTCGTGCAGCTATCACAACAGTGAGAACTTGCAAAAGAAAGGGCAAAGGAGATGATGCAAGCAGGGGGACCTGAGCAGTTCTAGTCCTGTGCCCACAGGTTCAGAGAAGAGAATCCAAGAAAGTAGTAGCACATATAGTCAAACACAATGCTGCGTACTGAAAAGATCTGGGGCTCAGGCCCACAGGACAGAAAGGAAAGGGAAAGGGAAAAGGAAGAGGAAAAGGAAAAGGAAAAGAGCAAGCACAAATTTACATACGTGAATATAAATATTCTCCTATCCCTTTGTGACACCCCTATTTGTATAAAGGGATGTATGGACAACAGAGAGGAGAGCATTTGATTTTTTTAAATGTTGACAAAAAGATTTGGGAAGGGCAGCAGAAGGTGATGCACATATGAGCTAATCCTGGGCAATCAGATGGAACAGAGACCATCAGGACCCAGAAGATTTATTTCAGCAAGTGCCCATGGGGCAGATGCTCTTCAGGACTCCAGGTAAAAGACTCAGGGCTCCAGTCCTAACACTGCCTCAGCACAGATCTGGTGAAGACCAGGTGCTCACTTAAGAGGAATGAACGTTCGTGCACAATTCATGCAGGTCCAGGCATCCGCGGCACAGCTTCACTGGGCTGGAAAGACAGCAGTAACCCATCTGACACTCAAAGGTTACTGATTTGCCCTGTTCTCAGCTTGGACAGCCATTTGTGCACTGCCAAAGGAAAAGAGGAAACGCATAAAAAGAACTGGTTTGTATAATATTTGCATGTGCCCAGTTAGATGCAGAATTGCAAAATCAGAAATAATCACTTGAATTTAAATAGATATACATTACATCTCATCAAAATGAAAGTGAGCTGGAACTTAGTCTGCTGTTTGGTGTGTGTGTGTGCCTGTGGGGAGGGTAATTCTTAATAGGCAACTTCAGGGCATCTGCTGCTCCTTTGGGTACTGTGACTTTAAATGAAATTTGAACCAGGCAACCCATCAAGCAGAGGATGCCTTCAAATAAAGGACTGTCCTTGGAGTCCTCCTCAAACAGAGGACTTCCTATGCAAGATAAAACACACCTCTGCACACAGAAGACAGAAAGTTTTGAAAATGAAGAAACACAAGCTCATTTTGTACTTTGGCAAGGTCTAGAAAGCCATTAAGAGTGTGCAGTCATATGCATATTTACTTGGGAGTCTTTTTTAGAAAATAATACCACTGGGATCATTGTATTTGCTTCCAAGAACACATGCACAAAATTGAGCTACATCGCCTTTTTGAAACAACAGGGGGGTTTATTTACAGTTTTGCATCTTACGCATACATTTTAAGACTGGATTGTCTAGAGACTCTTGTGTTTCTAGGCATCCTGGTAGATTTTACCAGATATGATCCCTGCACTCAACTTTTCAGTAGAAATGGATGAATCTGTCAGGTTTCATTCTGTTCAGTTTCTCATGTTCCCATATTAAATTTGTTCTTGTCCCTTTTCTACATCAGCTTCCTTCTTTCTTTTCCCTTCAACCCATACATGAAAATTCACATTAATTTTCCTACACACTTCTCAGAAAGGACTTTTCTATAACCTTTCCCAAATATAAACATTTTCCAAAGTTGTTTTTTCCAACTAATGGCATCTTGTTCCCTTTCTCCTAAGGCAGGTATTTGTGCATACTTTCTCCTATTATATACATTTTTCAATTCATAAGAAATCCTAAGAAGTGTGAATATAACCATATTACTGCATCCTGGTTCATACACAATTTCAGGAAATGTGAATTTGGAAAGTTTGCATTAAAAAGAAAACCAGCTCAATTTCTTAGCTGTCCCTAATGTTATGGATCCTGATTAATCTGCAGGATGCGATTTATCCATATGGTTACTACAATGCTAGGATCATGTCATAGAAACACAGTAAACAGCCATAGACCAGTCTAGACATTGTGTCCATCTAATCCAAGATTGTCTTCTGAAATAGGCGCTTTATCATAATAGGTGCTACCTGATCTTTTTAGTTAGAGATGCCTATATTTATTTTATTTATTTATTTAGGAAGATTCTATGCTGCCCCATTCGCCAAAGCCTCGGGGCGGCTCACGATAATAAATAAATAAACACAATTTAAAAACAATACAATTTGAGTCAACCTGGCCAAAAATAAATAAATAATATTAACAACTAAAATAACATTTGAATAAAAAGGTCTTTGCCTGGCGCCGAAAAACAAATAATGACGGCACCAGGCGGACCTCTCTGGGGAACGCATTCCATAGATTGGGCACCACCTCAGAGAAAGCCCTCCTCCGAGTAATTACCCTCCTAATACCCTTCACAGAGGGTTCCCGGAGAAGGGCCTCTCCTGCCGATCTCCAGGGGATCACAATATGGAAAGAGCATGCTGTATCACTGCCCTACAGTCCCTTCTGCACTACCATCTCTTGCTGAAGAAACTCATCACAAGCTAAGATCTATTGCTAGCACCCATGACCATGGAAAGACAAGGAAGAGGGCTCCAGTGACCAGCCTACCTGCCCAGCAACAATTCTTTACAGCAGGGGTGAGCAGAAGATAAAGCTCTAGGGATTCAGCTGCCAGATGCTGCTGCCAGCACGGCCAATGGTCAAGGATACTGGGATCTGTAGTCCCACTAGATGGAAAAGGATACGGTCAAATGACTAGGTTCTGAAAATGAATAAGTTCATTCCCCAGCTATTCTGGGCATCTACCTTTTATTTAAAAATTGACAAGTGAGTAGACAAATGGCCTCTGTTCACATCACTTCCAGAGACCACCAGAATCACAGGTCACAATCTCCATAAACAGTTTAAGTTCAAACAAAGGAAGCCATTCTAAATTAAAGGTATAAATAGTTAGATTGTGTGAATATTGAACTATTTCAATGAAGTCCAGAAAGACAGATGAGTCAATAGAAGACAATCTGTACAATAACTGCGTGCTTTATTCTTTGCCGGAGAAAGTTGTATATGCATATAAAACAATTAACTGTGTTAATTGGTTTGTTTTTACTGTAACACCTTACCAGCAATTACAGCATTCAGATTTAATGTTCTATTAGCAAAATTAACAGTAAACAAGAACCAAAACCAAAACCAGCTTTTGAGCATTCATAGAAAGTGTTCATTTTCATTAACAAGGGGGTAATTGTGTCTATTTAGATATTTACTCTAAGATTTTTTTTTAAGGAGTTAAGTTAATAATTTATACTGTACTGTTTAAAAGAAGGCTGCGAAAAGCCTATGGAAGGATTTGAATTAAACAGTCTTTCACCCTTTTAATATCTCACAAGAGATTTTTCTGCACTGGTTCATTTAATTTAGTGGACACAGCAGTGTGGCCCATTGATTGTGGACAAAACTTCTGAAGGGCTTGGTGTGCACCCCTGTTAAAACGTGGGAAGAGAGTAAAGTTGGCCGTGAATTAATTTGATTCTGTACATAATTCTTTTTTCAATGGGATTCTGTGTCCCATTGCAGAGGCATGAAAAAAGGAGACACTGAGTTTGATTGCTTAATATTCATCTACATTTTCCTCTCTATGGGCACAATATGCTTGGCTTAATTAACTTTTCTCAAAGGTGAAGCAGTGCGCACCATCTGCTGTGAGACAATCACATTTGTATGCCTCTCAGAATAATCCTTTTACTACTGAAACTGCTATCATACAGGAGCCAAATCTGAAAAACTTTCGAATGGCATTGCTCGCCATTGAAACTCATGCAACTTTGCTCCAGTGGTACAGTGCCGGCAGGATTTGGTCAAAGGGGAAGTGGACTGTTTCTCTTGTTGCTTTTAAAGAGGTTTGAGGAGATGGATCTTACTTTGCTATGACCTACCTCCTTCCCAGCAATTATTTTGAGTGCAATCACTTTTATCAGCTCCAGCAAATTAAAGATTCTACATGCTTCATTTAAAACCCAGCTCAAGAACAACTGCACAGCAGGCTCATCCGACCATTCTCCTGCCTCTTTGCGCCTGGTTTTTTAGGAATATATACATAAATATTTACATGCGCACAAAAAGCAAATGTAAACAAAAACCCAAAAGGCAGGGCTGTCTGACAAGAATCACCAAGTCACTCAAAATTCCAACGTGAAATATTGAGGCGAAGTTTAGCCATTTAATTTTTTAATCAAGTCTCAAGGACCACACAGTGCTATCAAGGGCCTACTGAACTTGCACTAAAGCTGGGTCATTATTTGATCTTTGTGGCTGGTAATCTGATTATCTCATTGTGGAGGTAAACTTCAGACCCAATCTTGTTAGCAGCTGGCTAGGCTGGATTACCCCAGCTACTGAGCTGGAAAATGAACTGAGCAGTCCGTCTTTGGCCTTGTTCCCTTTGAGTCTAAGGTTGGCTACTTCAGGGTGTCTACTTTTGTGTCTGAATCAGCACTTTATTCTTCAATCTCCCTTATGCAGTGCAAACATATTCTCTAAGGGTAATGTCAAGAGAGAACTTAAAACACCCTAGAAAACCCAGGAGTTGCAAAACAGGTAGCATAATAGCGCAACCCAAACTGGACAGGAACTGAGGTTATTTAATTAAAGTAATCTAATGAAGGAGGCGGTGTCCTTCTTTACTTTTGAGATTCACACTGGCCTGCATTGCTAAAATATGCAAATACTCAAAGGAGTTGTGTGGTCTCTCCTTAAGACACTCACAGTTTTGCTTGTGGTCTCATTGCGGCTTTGACTGCTTTTACAGTGAATGCACCCGCACCGTCAAAGCACAGAAAGTCTTGAAAAATAGCCTGAAAGAGTTCAAAGGATCCAAAAGACAAAAAAGGACTAAGCTGGGATTTTTATGGACACTGAAAAGAAGAATAAAATATAAGTTCCCTAATGCAGGCTGTTATGGCAATGTTACCCATATCAAAGCATTATGGTGCTACGGAAGAGTGTTGAAAGGTTTCTTGCTCACCATATGCAAAAGAGAAATAGGAACAATTTAGGTTGGTGGTGATTTTGCTACATGAACCATTGAATGCTCTTTTTTGACACACTATTGAGTGAACAAGGAATTCAAAGAGTTTGAACTCGAACAAGTTTTCTGCCTCAATAGGCCAGAATCAGCCCCAAAGAACTGAGTACTAGTCAGTGTAGTGGTCTGCTGTCCGGGCTAACCGGGGTGTTTTTTTGCCTGCTATTATAATACGCATCAAAGAAAGAGCTCTTATGTTGGCTCTCCTCTTATCAATCCCGCTAAAACCTAAATCTCTTTAGGACAGTTTTTGAAACCTTAAGAGAGAGAAGGAGGGAGAAGGAGAGTTAGTTATCTCAAATATTGGTGTGGTATATTGTTAATGCTGCTGAATATGAGAAATAAATGTATGGCCAGAGAGCAGGCAACTGTCAATGAAACTGGAGAAGCTGGATTTATATGATGGGATATAACCGTGCAGACTAAAAATTCTGACATTTTAGAAGAACATCTCAGCCCTTTGTTCAACAATTCATAATCCATTTTCATCATAAGCGACAACAAAAACAGAATTCTTCCTTCATCATTCTACAGGCTGACCTGCTTTGGTAAAATGTAGAGTGATTGTTTTAATAAAAGAGATCTCATTTTAAATAACGCCACTGCATTAACAGCAGTCAAGTGTGTCATGCACTTGCAGCTTTCACAATGTTCACACAATAATTATTCAGAACCCAGTTTGTGCGCAGTATTTGCAGTCCAAATGCGACTGGTTTACGATGCATGATAACAATGAATTTCATCAAATGTGATGCAATTTTCCTAATCCTAGGAAAGTAGTGACCCGTGGCATTGTGACATTTTACAATTATTAGTCTTCCTTTCAATCTTTTACAGTGAAGTAAAATAGCAATCAATGTACTTCTTCTGATTACATTTTGCCATTTAAAGAATGATGGAAATACATACTTTAAAAAATCAGAAATATATAGTATAGCACACGAGGAATGTGGAGACATCTCTGCAACATTCTTCTACTTAAGTTTTTGATCATTTTCCGCCTTCATAATGAGAAGGTATCCATTGGGTATATTCAAGGATTTCCATGTGTGCAACATGGACACATTTGTTTCTTGCTTCGAACATCAAACCCATTCAGACATTCATTCTACAGCACTATTTTAGAAATTCTCCTGTATTTATCATCTAACTTGTCATACGTTACAGGATCTGCTGCTTTTCACAAACAATTGCCTAATTAACACATAACAGTGACCCATGGATATTTAGTAAAGTTCTTTCATTCCTTAGGCCATTTCCCTCTTTCATCTATTTCTTCCCTATATGCTCATTGATTGTCATTACCATCATCATCACATTTATACTCTATCCCTTTTCCTCTTGCTAGGAACACAAGGCAGCATTTGTGGTCCCTCTCCTCATATCCTCATAGCAACCCTGTGAAGTGGGTTAGGCTAAGAGTCAGTGACTGGCCCAACATCACCCACTGAGCTTCATGGTTAAGTGGAAACTAGAACCCAGATCTCGCAAGTCCCGGTCTAACATTTCAACACCACTGGCTCTCCAAATGCTTTGGTAGTGCTAAAGTACTGCCCTGTAGAGCTGATGGTTGTCTTCATCACTCCTGCATCACATGATGTCATTCATATGATGAAACAACGCATGGTTTGCTTGTCTGTGTGCTGAAGTGAGTAAGTGAGCTAGTTTCCATGCATTCGTCCTCTTCCTCCTTCAACTAACAAACCAGAAAATTCTGCTCCCTGAGTTATCTCATGACATGTGAATATACAAAGTCGGGGGTGGGGGTGGGGGGACAAGCCCATAGTTTATTGTTGGGTTAATTCTAAATTGTTTAAGCCCTAGCAACTCAGAGTTTTTAGATTTGCTGATCATGAAACAAGACAGGAAAAGGTCATTCCTGGGTCGCTGAATGAAAGTGAAAGTGGTGAGTGGGCAGGAAGTTGCTTGTTTGCTCACTTCCATTCACCCCACCAATTGCTGGATTAAACAGCCCAGCAATTGAATATGACATGTGAACCTGGTCTCCATAGCTTGGTAAATCTAGCCAACATCCATCCATAGTTCTAGGTTTGCATGCAACAACAGTGCATGGTTTAAACAACCTAGAGTTCACACACCAACAGCAAAAATGGGTTCTCTTTCTGCATTGTTTATAGATAATTTTTAACATGGCCATGTTTATGTGTCACAACAACCAGAAGTCAATACCAAGGGTGAGCATTATAGTCAAATCAGACCAAAATGTCGAACTCTGGATAGAAAGCAAGGCTAAAACCATTATCTGAAATGGGGTTTCTCTGTTATTCATTTATTTTATTTGTTATTTAACTTAGGATATAATTAGCAATTATTGTGCAATTCTGTTTGTTGTTCACTAACAAACCAAAAACAACACAGCATCATTTTATGCAAAATTAAGATTTAAAAAATATTATTATAATGATAAATGAAATCATTAATATGTGTGGCTCCTGCGCAATCATCCTCCATTTCTTATTATTCCAGTGCCTTTAAGAAATGATAAAAATTAAAAACTGTAATAAGAAATCCATCTCCATCAAATAGCTTCATTTTGGAAAACTAGCACCACCAAAGGCATCATAATGGCCTCCTTACTGCAGACTTTCCCAGTAGTAAAAGGGAAGGGAAATTTGCAGAGATCATGCTTCTCCTCCACCCATCAAAAATCTTTAAATCAAAGATTTGATTTAAATTTTTTCTTTTGTGGCAATGAGATAATTGTAAAGATGTTGTGAAGAGAAGATGGGTACACACGTGGCCTCCTGAAATTCTCCACCCTATTTGTGGACAGAGAAATTGAGGAAAAGTCTTCGCTGCATTTGTCCAGGGAGAAGAGAAATTCTTAACAATCCCTCACAGAGTTGGCCACAGCTCGCAGTTAGCCAAACCGTGAGGTTTCTCATAGCTCACAGCTGGCCAAGCGACAGCAGGGGCAATTCAAGACCCCCACGACCATCCTCTGTCCTCTCCCCACTGCTGCCAGGTACAAGAAGAGCACCCACAGGCACCTGCACCCATGTCCTCCTCTTCCCTTTCCCCTGATGATGGAAGCTGTGAGATCCGCCCTCTTCCTCCCTTCTCTAAGTTCTGCCACCACCTCCTCCCTGCCATCCTGGTGGCATCGCCTGTCCAACGCTCTTCCCTCCCCAACAACTCTGCTTTCTTTCCTCCCTCCCACCCATGAGAGCCGATGCCTCACCCACCTTCCCACATCTGCATTCTCTCCCTTGTCCATGCCACTGTCCGCTCTTCCCTCTGCCTCTGCTGTGGCATTGCCATGGCAACCCAGCTGCCCTCCCACCTGCGCTAACAATGGTGGTTGCTGGTTTTCAGCACTGTGTTCCTCTTCCTCCTCCTTCCCCACCATAAAGGCAGCCACAAAGTCAATGGCCACCCTTGTCCCCTAATTCCACCCAGCTGTGCTGCTGTGCCACAGGCCTCCCCTTCAGTGCCTGGGCGTGAGGAGCCTTCTCTGAGGGAGGCATGGCAGGGAGGTGACCTTGGAGACTGCCTGTGCCCTGGAAGTCACCCCACCATTGGGATGATTTGCAGGACATGTGGGGAGAGGCCTGCTCAACACATTTCGCCAGAGAGTCCCTCCACACCAACCCCTTGGTGTCACATTGTGCGACATTGTTCTCATGTGCAGCATTTAATTTTCCTGACCTATCAATGCCATTTCTTCATGCAGAAGAAGGCGGGCAGAGTCAGGAGCAACCGTTGACTGGAACCAAACTTGTCACCTGTCCTGATGAGTCCCATTGCTAGAAGGGTAACCTGGGCAAGCTTCTGCTCCCCTTCAAATGTGATGCATTTTGAGAGAACAAAAGCAGCTATCATTGCGAAGCCTCACACCTTACAGACCACTTCCAAGGTCCGTGATGATTGTCCACCCTGGAGATGGTATTACAGGAGCTATTCAACCCAAAAGGAAACTAAATCAGCGCTACCATGGCAGATATTTTTGAGCTGTCCATCAGAGAGACGCAGCCTTCTAAGAAACGCTGTTACTCTGTAGTAGAGGACATGCCTTATACAGGACCAGTCTGTGGCATTTCCAGGCTTGGAACTGCACCCATCCAAAAGCCCCTGCCAATACAGAGCATGGGTAGATAATGCATGCACAAGAGGTGTATGTGGTCCTCCACTGGCTATTTATTTGGGAAGGCAGCCCCCAACTCCACCCCTCATAACATCTCGGTTGTTTGGTAAGACTTCGGGAGCTCCAGTCTGATGGAAAACAAGGAGTGTGCTCTGTACTTGCCCGGTTTCTCAGTCAAATCCGATTTTATCAATGGTGACCACAACGGGTGGTATTGGGGGAGTGCTATAGCCCTCACAGGATTCCAGGGCAGTCAATGTGCCTCTCACAGCCCCCCCTCATGCCCTAGATGTCATGCCCTGGTGCAGACAATACTGAGCTAGATGGATCCATGGTCTGACTCCTATTTCCCTCCTGGAGCCTTTTTTCTGGGAGAGTATGGGGTAGAGTCCTGATTTCTCACCCCATTCCAGCACCTAAGAGACTGGTAATCCTATTCATTAAGGCAAATGAAAACTTAATGTGGGAGAGCTTGTATGTCCTCCTGTTTGAATTAAAATTAATCCCCAGTCCGTTTGGGATCCCTTTCACCCAGCAGCCTATTCTAGGCAACGGGGACACACCTGTAAACCACAGGACAGATTGGATCAGCCCAGTAGGAACGTGGCATTTCCTGGAGTTGTGTTTTTGCACCTTCACTTACGCTGGTCATCCTATTGTTCCGCTTCAAGAGACAACCCTGCTCTTTCCCTTCTCTCAGTCTGCTTTTCTCCAAACTGCAGCTTCTTCACACACACAGCTCAATGACATCGTCCCCAGCAGGAGAAGACAAGGGAAGGTAGAAGAATAAAGACATGCCTTGTTTCACAAAATGGCTTCTCTCTTTCAGGTCATGTTCTTTGCATTTATTTTGATAAGCTGCTCAAATCTACCAACTAATTTCTCCAAGGGAATATCCTGGGCATCTTCCAGGCCAGAAGCAGATAACATGTCAAGGCTCTTAGCAGGTATCCCTCAGGCAACCAACACTAATAGAAAAGCCATCTGTAGTTACTGTGGAGTCAAGAATCACTAAGCTGAAAGGGGACCCCAGAGGTTATCCAGCTTTGCCCTATAATAGTCTGTAGCCACCTAAAGTAACCTGAAAATAAAACAATAGGAGGATTATTACTTGCACTGTTCAATTCCAGGTTTGGTCAACTTTGTTCATTGAATTGGCTTGTGAAAGCCCCCCTAAGTGGTGGGAAGTATCTCATGTATCTAATTTTATTTTGTATTATACCTTCCAGATGGTGGATTACTTATAAACTAATCCTCACTTTTGATCTCCTTTGTCAGAAAAACTGTACCATGTACTAGTCACAGCATAATAACCTAATCTCGCAAATTGATGTTTCTTTTCTTTTTTGCTTACAATAGCGTGGATCATCTGCAACATTGCCTGAATAAATGTACCATTTGTCACCATCTAAAAAACTGTCATCATTAACTTGATTAATCAAATGCTGCTGTTAAAGATGGATTGAAAGCGCAAAATAGTGAGCCCAGTGCCACGTAATGAAGAGATTAATTTGAACAAGACAACCAATTTTGTATAACAACTCTCATGCTTTATTTAGAAAGCCATCAATTAGTGTGTGTGTGTGTGTGTGTTCCTTCACTGATACTGTGTTTTGTCTTTCCAGGCAACAAAACACATTTTACTAAGAAGCCTATCTACTTGCTTTGTGTATCTGGTGTGCATGTGCTTAAGGCAGAGTTAAGTAAATCCATACTTTTCTGTTCTATAACCTTGACTTTGATATGGCTAGAAGGAAATTAATGGAGAAACTTCCAATGGAATTATTTCCACGTCATGATATCACTAATTTCCTTTTCATTATATGCTTATAATCCTGGTAGCAGGAGTTACAGCAAGGCAAGCTACGAAGACTTTCATGTGTTCATTATTGTGGATGGAGATTAATGTGTCCTGTGCTCAGATGCCAGCTATAGTCACGGAAAAACTTGCTAAACCACTTAATCAATTGCTATTGTTCCAACCAAAAAAGGGGAGCAGGTGAAAACCTGGGAAGGTATTTTAAAGAAGTGATGTGCTGCTAGTTCATTTTCTGCATGTGATATGGTCAGCCACGATATCTTAAAGGACATGATTGTCCAGTGACAGGGCACTTGGGCCCCTTTCAGCCCAGGGCAGTCTCAAGTTCAGAGAAATGCTCATGGGCTACATTCTACTGACGGAGGAGCCAATGCAAAGGGGATGGAAACAAGAGGGCCAGTAATGGAAAATGCCAGCACATTTTAGCTCAAAGCTCTTCTACAAGTAACTCCTTTGTTGGCCTTCCTTGCCTGCTGCCCCTCACTTGGGTGCACCAGCTGACAATGCCATAGCTCTCAAAATTTGGGGAAGGCTTTTGCCCAGCCTTCCCCAACCTGATATCTGCCCAATGTCTTGGACTAGAATTCTCATTATTTAAAGCCATGATCAGAGTTGTAATTCAATGTATCTGAACAGCATCAGTTTCAGAAGGGGTAGGAGACCTCTAGAACAGACAATCCCATGGACCACTTCACTCAATATGAGGGCCCAAGGAACTGTGGCACATGTTAGCTACCATTATGAATATGCAAGCCCCAAGGGGAGTTTGCCAAGGCATGCTGTCTTATCTAAACATGGGTGATGAGGTTACTTGAGGGTTAAAGAAACTCTGGTTACCCTGAAATAGACCATAGGTTCTGTAAGGCTTGTTTAACCCTCAAATAACCCCTGCCAGCCAGGATTGCATGGCACTACAAGCCATGGGAACCACCTGCTTGCATTTGTGTATCACAGCAGTGGACAGCATGCGTAGTTTAATTAACCTACACTGGGCTATAGTGCCATCTGAACCAAGCCTCTGTGCCCTTGCCTGTCAACCCACTTCCTTGCAAACCAATCATCCACTATGCCAATAGTGCACAAAATATTTTCTCTATTTAAAGCTAAACTGATTATTTTTCAGCACCTGTTCTGCCAGTGGTAAAGGTTTTATTGCCATAAGTACAATACAATACACATGGGTTCCTCATTGAATGGTACCCATGGGTACCTGATGTCACTTCTAGTTGCACCCAACAAGAGGTCCCCAACATGGCAATGATGCGTGCCCATTTTTTTTTACTTTTTTTACCTTTTATTTTTCCCATTTTTAATCCATGTAGATGGATTTCTCTGAAACACATACATCTTTATAGCAACCGTACGTAGAATGCAACAAAAGCAAACCAAATATTCATGTAAGTTTCCATTTGAAGGTGGCCACCCATAGAAGTGTCACAAGGTCCTCAGTCCCTTGCATTATAGAAGGTGCACATTTAGCCTTCCAATAGTCATAGAACCATAGAAAAGTAGCGTTGGAAGGGGCCAGAAGGCCACCAAGTCCAACTCCCTGCTCACTGCAGGACTCCAAGTGACACAATCCCTCTCAGGTGGCTGCCCAGCTGTATCTTGACTACTATTAGTGGGAGAGCCCACAATCTTTGTAGGTCATGGGTTCCATTATCATACAGCTCTAACAGTGAGGAAATTTTTCTTGATATCTCGCTGGAATCTGGCTTCCTCTAACTTGAGCCCATTGTTCCATGTCCTATACTCTGGGTTGATCCAGAAGAGATTCTGTCCTTCCTCTTTGTGAAAGTCTTTCAAGCGTATGCAGAGTGCTATTGTATCTCTTCCTCAGTCTTTTGGGGCTAAATGTATTTTATTTATTCTATGTATTTTTTTGTATTTATAGGCAGGATTTTAATGATTGTAAGCCTCCCCGAGGTTTATGTGAAGGGGGCAGTATATAAGCTGTCTAAATAAATAAATAAATAAATAAATTAAATAAATAAATAAATAAATAAATAAATGTGCCAAGTTCTTTCTATCTCTCCTCATATAGCTTTGTTTCCAATCCCTGGATCATCCTTGCTGCCCTCCTGTGAACCCTTTCCAGCTTGTTTGCAACTTTTAAAACTGTAGTGCCCAGAACTGGACACAGAACTCCAGATGAGGCCTAACCAGTGCTGAGTAAAGGGGAACTAATACTTCACAGGATTTCAAAGAGATGCTTCTATTAATGCAGCCTAAAATAGCATCTGCCCTCTGTGCAGGCATATTGCATTGTAGACTCATATTCAGCTTCTGATCTACAACAATTCCAAGATCTTTTTCACTTGCAGTATTGTTGAGCCAAGTATTCCCCATCTTGTACTGATGAATTTGGTTTCTTTTTCCTAGATGCAGAACTTGGCATTTATCCCTATTGAATTTTATTGAACATTTATCTGTTGTTTTCAGCCCAGTGCTCCAACCTATCAAGATCACCTTGAATCTTATTTCTGTCTTCCATGGTATTAGCTATCCCACCCAGTTTTGTACCATCTACAAATCTGTTAATTGTTCCCTGCACTTCCTTATCCAAATCATTAATAAAAGTGTTGAAGAACACTGAGCTCAGGACTGAACTCCACAGTACCCCCCTTGTTGCCTCTCCCCAGTTTGAGAAGGTGCCACTGATGTGCATTCTTTGAGTCCAGTTCTGTGGTCATTTGTGGATCCACCTGATCGTGGTTCCATCTTGCCCACTTTTTGCTAATGTGCTAATCAGAATATCATGGAGCATTTTGTCAAAAGTTTTGCTGAAGTCAAGATAGATTATATCCACAGTCCATCAAGGAGATTACCCAATCAAACAGTGAAATCAGATTAGCCTGGCAGGATTTGTTCTTGACAAGCCCATGTTGGCTTCTAATAATCACTGCATTGTTTTCAAGGTGTTTGCAGAATGACTGTTTTATAATCTGCTCCATAATTTTCCTAGTTATTGATGTCAGACTGACTGGTCTATAGTTTCCAGGTTCTTCTTTTTTCCTTTCTTGAAGATAGTGACAACATTAACCCTTCTCCAACTATCTGGCACTTTCCCTGTCCTCCATGATTGCTCAGAGATAATAGACATAGAGTTCTTCCACTGGCTCCTTTATGACTCTAGGATGGAGTTCATCAGGCCCTGGAGATTTGAACTCATCCAACCCAATTAGAAGACGCTTGACCTTTTGCCTATCACCACCATCCTGCTCCTTCAGTTTGTCTGAATCCAGTTGTAGTCTGATAGCCTAAACTGAGAGAAACTCTTTCCCTATCTTCCCCCAGTGAAATTCTTGTTTATAGTGAGGAATATAGGAATATACCTTACATAAGGTCAGACCATTGGTCCATATAGCTCAGGAGATGGAGCCCATTACCTATTATAGTCCATGGGCCAAAGACTGGGCTAACCTCCATATTTAAGTCTAAATCTGCATCTGAGTTACTACAGAATAGCTGTTCTGAACTCACAGTTCTTTCATACAAAAAACAAACACATACACAAACAAATGCATTCAAGTTTGCGCTTTCAAATCACCGTGTGAACTGAAATGCAGCTGCCCTTCAAAAGTCACATTTTTCCTAATATTAAAGAGGAATTTCCAATAATAATGATGATGCAGGTATTACAAAATATAACATTATATTTATGTTTATAATATAAATGCACTATATCAAGAAAATTGTTTGCCAAAGGGATATGTATATAATGGTGGTTAATAATAGACTCAAACCACTGTGTTCTTTTTATCCCTTGCTCCAATTATTTTAATCCAGATGCTCTCAACTGGGGCTACTAAGCTCATCCTCCTTTATTTCTGTGCAGAGAAATGTAGCTTTAACATATAGTACAACTCCACCTCCCTTTCTTTTCCTTCTGTTTTTCTTGAACAGGTTATATCCTTCAGTTTTTGAATTCCAGTCATGAGAGTCACTCCACCAAGTTCCAGGCCATATTCTCCCTCCTTCATTATGAGTTCAAGTTCATGCTCTTAGTTTGCCATACTCCGGGCATTAGTATACAGACATCAAAAACCATGTGCTTTATACTCTAGCTTTCTTCCTACATTTTTTGGAATACTGTCATTGGGCACTGTTTGAGCTGTTCCCTCTTATGTGGTGCATAAGCTTTTGTCTATTGTTGCACCCAGGTGTACTTCTAACTTCTAACTCTCCTGTAGGATTCAATCTAAAGCCCTCCTGATAAACTTCTTCATGCTGTGGCCAACACATTCTTTCCAGCCCTTGTAAGGTGCAACCCATCGCTTTCCAGCAGTCCGTCTTCCAGGAAGTGTACACCATGGCCCCAGAATCCATATCTCTCATGCTGGTACCACATTTGTATCCAAACATTCACTTCAAGTCTTCTTTCCCTCTCTCTTCCTCTTCCAAGAACTGGAAGGATTGAAGAGAAGACCATCTGGGCCCCCAATTTCTTGACTTTCCTCCTCAAAGCTTCCAAGTCTGATGTGATTTCTTCAAAGTTCTACTTGGCAGTGTTATTTGTCCCCACATGCATAAGAATGAGGGGATATGTATCAGTTGGCTGTATGAGCCTTGGCAATTTTTCAGTCATGTCAACATTCTGTTGTCCAGGGAGGCAGCATACTTAACAAGTCCACAGGTCTCCCTGACATACATGCATTTACATCCCACACAACAGGAAGTCTCCCACAACTAACCTTCTTGTTCTCGCAAGCCATAGTATCATTGCTGCTGCCTGGTTGACCTTCAGCCTTTCTCAGTGTTGCGTGGGATGCCTTGCAGCTCTTCCACAGCAGGCAGCCCTCCAGTGTCATCCTCAAGTAACTGAAAGCAGTTCCGCCATTCCAGTGCTTCCAGTGGTACAGAGTGTCTTCTCGTTCTTCTGCACCTAATCCTTTTGCAGGAAGCTTCCTCCTCGTTTTCCCTTCCCTCAGGATTGTTGTCTTCTGCCTCAGCTGGCCATTGCACTTCTAGCTTCTGTACTGCCCTTAGCTGTTGCAATTCCATCACCCTGTCTAAAATTTCTTCATTGGCTCTTATTACCTTGAGATTGGCCCTTCGCTGCTCTAGTGCTCTCACCTTTTCTTCCAACAGGGCTACTAGCTTGCACTTGTTGCACATATAGGCCATGTTTACCTCAGGCCAGAAAATAAAAATTGCAGACCAGAAAGTCTTCTTGGCCCATTCTTTCTACCTTTCTGAATCTACCTTGTTGGGCTTGTTATAACAACCAGTGTGTTCTCCTGTTTTTCCTAAAGGTTATCAACATAATCCTACAATTAAATGGATGTATGTTCAAGGAAGAAAGTAAAGTGTGTGTGTGGGTGGGGACTAAGGGGAAAAAGTAAAAGAAAAAAAGAAAAAGCATTAGGGACCTCCCTTTCACATTCACCACCAAACTCCTGTTATCCCTCCCCATTTGCTTGCTCTAGTCACTCACTCCCTGGGAGCTTGGCAGCGTGTATCCCTCTGTCCCTAGATAAGATGGGGCAGCTTCCTCTGATCTGCCCAGTTAGTAGTCAGTGACCTTGCAATATCACTTTTTCATCTGTCAAAAGGGTAGAGAAAATCCAAGTAAGATAAGCATCTGCAAATTTCCATGTAGTAGATAAATAATTTTGCAGAACACGTATATCAGTGAGTATTAAAGACAATTCTCATGCAAAACTTATCTGTGTAATGCTATACAGTGTGCTCAACCTTTGGGGCTTTCCTCCGAGTGCCAATCCCACAGGAGGATTGGCGAGTGGCAACATGGGGGAGGACCTTTTCTATGGTGGCTCCCCTTCTTTGGAACAACCTTTCTGCTGTGGCCTGCCTGGCACCAAACTTGCTATCTTTTCAGTGCCACATCGAGGCAGCCCTTTATGCAGAGGCCTTTAAAGATCATGATTATCCAAGTGCCTGAGGGGATTATCCAAGCGATTCTTTTCCTTTGCAGGGGTTTTTAAACTGTATTTTTAGTTATTTCAAATTAATTTTAATATTGTTGTTTTTATGGTATTTGTATTATATTTTATTGTTTTGTTTTATACATTGTTGAAGTATCCAGAGAGCTTCAGCAAAGGGCAGTAGAGAAATTAAATGGTTATTATATAATAAATAATAATAAAAGCTTCCTCCCCAAAACAAGCAACTACTGGACATTGATCAAAACATGAAGGGGAAAAGCAAGCAATTAACTTAATTAAGCTATCTTTTATTAAAGAAACGTCGTGGTGCTCTGTAGACATGAAACAAAAGTGTTTGCTCAACAGGCTGCAAACTAAGATTCACAGACCTGAAAACAATCCACTGAGTAAGAATGTGGTGGCGATGCCCCAGCAGTTTCTCAAATTTCCTGATGGGCCCAAGGGTCCAAGTTGGATTGGAATCCCTGCTCTAGATGTTGTGATAACAGTAAACTATCATTGCTTTTCCTAAAAAGGATACGTGGGTTTTATACATGACCTGCTTTTGACTCTCCTCATCCTACCCAATACTTTGAACACCAGTTTGTCTTGCTGGAATACTTATTATTTATTATATTTATATCCTGCATTTTTCCTTGCAGGGAACTCAAGGTGCTTACATAATTTTCCTCCTCTTCTCAAGCTTATCCTCAAAACAACAACAACCCTATGAGGTCAATTGGGCTTAGAGTCTGTACTTGGCCCAAAGTCATCCAAGTGGCTCCATGGCTGAGCAGGGACTAAAATGCAGATTGCCTGAGTCCCGTTCTGCCTTCCACCACTACACCACACTGGCTGCACTTTTTTAACTGTCACAGTTCTTCTAATTAATCCAACTGTGGCCAGCTAGACACCTCTGTTGTTAGTCGTGAAGTCATGTCCGACCCATTGCGACCCCATGGACAACATTCCTCCAGGCCCTCCTGTCCTCCATCATCCCCCAGAGTCCACTTAAGCTCACGCCGACTGCTTCAATGACTCCATCCAGCCACCTCATTCTCTGCCGTCCCCTTCTTCTTTTGCCATCTATTGTTCCCAGCATCCTCTAGACATTCCCAAACAGGGCATAAATTCAAATGTGGTGCTCAGTAGTAATAGCCATTGATAGTTGTACATGAATTATGTATTCTGAGAACTAGTGTCTTTTTGTCTGTCCTTACTGTAAAACAACTTATGAATTCCTACACTATCCTCAAGGGAAAATGATTACTCTGTTCATGATTTTGGAAACATCAATTGCATCCTTCCCTAGCATTCCCTTCTTCCCCCACCCCAACCCAATTAAACTCTCACCATGTTCTGAGCCTTCAAAGAATCTCAGAGCAGCCCAGCACAGTGAGTAACGTAATTACACTTGCCACATAGGGGCACTCTCAGATTACTATGCTTCAGCTGGAACCTTGATTTGACTGGAGCCCTAGACTATTGCTTACTTAACCTAATGGTTAATTCAGCCCTGTTGTTATGAAATTATCAAGAGAACTGCTAATGCCACAAATCTAAATACTGTGACATTTCCAAATTGTATGCTGCACTGATAAGGATATACTAGATTGGGTAGTTATATGGTGACTCTTGAAAATGACCTTATAGAAACATTTATTTCACAACATTTTAGCCTCATTTTGATTAATTAGATTTAGAAATTTTCCTCGTCGGGGAATAGCAAAAGATGCCAATCAGCTGAGATCACATGTGGAATCTGTGTAATTTGCCATCTGTCCCAGGTTAGGATATATAGCAAACTCTCTAAATACACAGGTAAACTCTCTGTTTAAATAAACTTTCTCAGAAGAGAAGAGAAGAGAAGAGAAGAGAAGAGAAGAGAAGAGAAGAGTGCTTACTTATCAAAAATGCTCTAGAGGAAGAGAGAAACAGAATGAATATAACCTCCAACTAATGAGGCACTAATGCATAATTATTATAATACACACGCTTATCTCCACAGAGAAATATTTATGAACACAAGAGTGCTCTAGTTTGCACCAATATACAAATTGTTGTTCCTCTTGTGGCTTTATCTTATTGCAGAAATATTAATGAATTTTAGAAGTCTGAACTTGGTCATTTGAAAATACTGGTAAAATTTACCTTTTAAACATTTGCTTTCCCCTACAGGGAATATGTGGAGACACCACACAGAATAAATTCGGTACAAGAATAGATACCCCAGTATCTTGTTGAGTCTTATTTTACTATCTGTTTAGTTTCATGTAGTGTGAGGGTTCAGGCAATCCTAGCTCAGCTTATTTTGCCAACATATGATTATCTATATGTTGTTGTGTAGCTATAATGGAACGAACGTATAATGATTGACAATAAATTTTGTTGTTCCTTGGGCTACGCACATGGATCCTTTGCTCTAACCTTCACGCATGCTTGCAAAGAAACCAAAAAGTCTCTCATTTCCCTGCTTTATCCAGACACTGAAATTATGTTTAACAGCAAGCTTTGGAACAAGTCAAGGTATTCAATCAATTTGAAATCATGGCTTGTTTCAAAGTTACTAACTATTGTTTCCAAGTTCAGATATGGAAAACTATAGCTAATGGAAGACTTTCAGGTTTCTTTCTTCATTCATGGGAAGGAAGAAATCAAGAGGGGAAGTGGGGAATAAGTCTCATTCATATCTCTGTTTTATTAAGTCAAGATATGATCATTCAGGTGTGGTTGTTGTTTCACTACAACAGGAAAAAGAACTATTGAAAATTTTGTTGATGCTAGAATTAGCAATAGAAGTTGCTCATCCTCTCTGAATTTATGTTGCTTGAATGAAATACCTACAAATGGAAATGTTTTATTTAGAGCTGAAATGTTTACTCAATTAATTGATTAGATCAATATATTAAAATGTTTAATTGACTTACAAGTTGTTTCCAATTAATCAGACAACTTATACATATACATTGCAAGCACAACCATAAAAGAGGCATTTCCCCTTCTTTCACACATAAGAGGAATGCTTCTTCTAAAGGGCTGCTTGCTACAACATGTATGCAACAACTCAAAGCAACAGGAATATAATTACTGCATTACAATAATTATTTTTACCCATAGGTAGTTTTAAGGAATAGTTTGGTTTATTAATTAATAGGCTAAAATCTATATGAGTATCTAATAAAGATGTATTCCAGTTGGTTGGAGCTTTATTTTTATTAGTTACAAATACTGAATTATCATGAAAAAAGAAAATTTCTACTGGTCCCATAAAACAGATTTGATATGTTCTTTATACTGGAGGGAAACTGCTGTGACGCATTTCTATAAAAGATCCCTATCTAAAACCCTGGACAGCTGCTGCTAGTCAGTGGAAGTAATGCTGAGCTAGAAGGACCAATGATCTAACCTTCCATAATATATTTCAAGTGTTCTATATTGGCTACTTCCAACTGGAACTATGCACTGTAGGAAACAGTAGCTGCCACCAGAAATAGGAGAGCTTCTCTAAATCTCAGCCCATCAAGTATAAAACTACTAAGTATGTGCACAATGACATTGCATGACATATTTGCTATGTGATTTGTGGGACTTTGACATTTATTATATTCTCTCCTATCTGCTCTATTCTCTCTGCTCTCTACTGTCTGCAATAGTGAGAAGGAATACAATGGACTACAGCTCCTGGATTTTTTTCCTAGTTGGAATGGCAATAGGAATTACCTGGAGGACCTTGTCCTGGAAAGTGAATGAGGCCATAACAAGGCATTCAAGTTTCTGTAAAGAAGAGATTAACATAAAGGAAGTCAGAGAAGGTGAAAAATAATAAAGCAGAAGTTGGACAGTTCTGCTTTGTTCAACAGAGTTTATACATTATGGCTAGCATTTTAAATAGTCACACTTTTTCCAAGATTGCTAAATAAAAGCTAATTCAATCTAGGGGTTGGATGCAGAGTTAACCATGGATTCTGCTGCCTGCTCCAGCCTGCTGAAAAGCTTACTCATACAGTAAAGGAGCCTTTGTGAAAGGGAATAACTGTGATGCAAAGCAGAGGGGGAGGGCAACACATGGGGATGGATGGATGGATGGGGAGACACAAAAGGCAGATGTCCATGAGCAGAGTTTTTCTGCCCAAGGTGAGCAGATCTTGGGTTAAGAAGTTTAACCCTTGCTGTCAATAGTAAGCGCCACATAGTTTGGTGGGTCTTATGCCAGGTAAGTAATGATATGCTATTTGCCTAAGTTACCTTGCGTGATATAATAAATAAGTGAAATAATTGTTGAGTAGCACTGTGAGCATTTAAAATACCTACACTCTTATTTGATGTATATCTAGTGAGTTTAGGCTGACTTTGAAAGTGAAACTCTCTCATACAAGTTAGTAATAGCATACTAATAAGGATTGTTTTGACAGTTGCTGAAGAAGAAAACACAGATAAACTCAAACTGATTTTCTCCATAGATACACTCAGAGCTAGCCTGGCCCTAGATCTGAATGGACTGTCAACAAAGTGCCCAGTGGTAGTTTGCTTTCTACCTTTGGTTGGCCCTGAAAGTGGGGCTGACTGAGTAGCTGCAAAGCCTTGAACCAGCTCTGTGGCTGGGAGACGCCATCTTAATTTCCCACCATGCCTTAGAGAAATATGTATATTGGATATGTGGTAGGACATTAAAATGGAAGTTCCCAGACCCATTCACATTTTTAGAAGGGGAGGAGGGCAGAGCAGATATCAGAAGTGGACCCTGGCAACTACTCCAAAATGCCACCTGATGTTAACCTGGTGTCGTGAGGTCGTAACTCACGTCTCCAATTAACTCACACAGCAGCAAGCAGTGAAGCTAAAGACTTTTATTGCTATTCACTACAAGATTTACGATGTGACTGATAAGCTCTAATAACAAGCCCCTTACATTTCAGTTGCTCCCTCCTTTCTGAGCTACATCAGGAGACCACGTGGCATCAGACCTTCCTGTCTCGCCTTTCCGTTTGTGGGTGGGACAGACATCTGTCCTGTCATTGTAATTGGGCCTGTCGCCTTAAAGCCCTCCTAATTTGGGCATGTGCCAAATTCCCCATCATGTCCTCTTGTTCTCCTGAACTCTGCTCAGCAGCTTCAGAGTCAGGAGCCGGGGTGGGGGGGTAACTTGCTCAGGCAGCCCAGTGCTAGAAAGAGAGGAAGCTACTCTTTCAGACGCCTCCCCATCAGCCTGCGGGGAGGCTATTCGCTCAGGGGCTAAGGGGTCAGGCTGTGGAGAGGTTACTTGCTCAGCAGTCTCAGAGTCAGGCTGCAGAGGGGCCGTCTGGGCACTGGGCCTCAAATACAAGTCCCCTTGTTCCAATGCCTGACTCTCACTGTTATCTCCTGCCTCTTCCTCATGAGCAGACATCTACTACACGACACCTGGACACCTCTTAGAAACTGGGGGAAGCACTGCTGGAAACCCAAAGTAACCGTGTTCTAGGATGGCCACTTATGCACCTCCAAAAAAGATGACAAAAACAGCAAGAGATTTACGTTATATATGCATGTGTAAAAAATTTTATATATAGATGAAAATTAAGAAATAATTCTATCATTTAAGTAGAAATGCAATGTACCTTCATATAGTGGGGTTGACTACCAGTCTGCTGCCCAGGTCCCAGCTGTTGAGGGGCAACTTCAAGGTGTCCTGCTGCCTTTCCTTTTTTAAACTTTAAGTGTCTGAACCAGACTTCTGCAGTCCTTGCAATGGAGGCTTGTCCTCTGCAAAACAGAACACATGGCCACCCCACCCTGCTCCTAGGACCAAAGGCATGAGTCCCAAAGTGTGGATGGAACATTTTGCTTTTTAAAGCATGCTTTTTTTAGGATGGATTAAATCAGAGGCCTTCCCTCCATGAGTTAAAATGGCCAGGAAGTAATATAGAAAGATAGTGGCATATTACAGATTTTTAACAGGGGTGCTGAGATTTACTTTGCACAAAGACCACTGTTAGCATCTGAACATTGTAGTAAAGTTTATTTATTGAAGTAGAAGTCAACCTGACGTTACCCGGACTGGGTTATGAACCATAGTAAACTACATTAGCAGGGGTGAAAAGAAGGGGACTATCGGAAATGCAACCAGTGAAGTGAAATTAGGGAAATAAAAAGCTCATGCTGGCGAAGATGCAACATTAAACCTCTCTGCATTCTTCTGTAGTTGAAGAAGGACCCTCCATCACCTTGACAGCAGGCCTTCTTTCCACCCCAGGAAGTTTATTTGCCTGAATTATTAATGTTGCTTTTGTTTGTCGCGATATCTTAATTTTTTTCCTTTTCTTTTCATTCACCTGTCACTATTGTTTTTGATTCACATTTCAGGATGATACACAAATCTTAGGGAAACACTTCAGTGTCACCCATATTTTTGCTCTCTTATCAGATGATTCTGCCTTCATGGTAAAAACCAGAATATTTTATCTTATTTTTCCCCCTGTGAAGACTGTCAGTCACAGAGATTATGCTTTAAACTTAACCAAGTGGATGCAAGATAGAATTTAAACTACATCTTGTATGTCAGCAGACAATAGATCATGAACAAGCAGCAGAGCAAATGTGCACTTTTCTCCACCACCACTCAATAATGTGAAGAGTTTCCATAACAGTGTGATCCAGAAATTATTAGCCAACAGGGTTCAGAGTTAGTGCAAATACTGGTCTAAAGCAAGCATGATGGGTAGCAGGTAGATTTCTAGAGTTTGATTAGATCTCCAAGTATCCCCAAGCAAAATGCTTATTTCCTTTTCTAAAACAGACTATTAAAATGAAGTTTTGTAGGCTTGGAGAATCAATGACAGAGATAAATGAAACCGTCAGGCATGATTTCTCTCCATTTCTCATTTTGCTAGCTTTAAATCCAGCTTTTCTCAAACTGTGAATATTTCTCCAGTCCCAAGTTCCATTTACCTCGAATTCTGAAAATTTTTATTTAATGTTTTCATGATGATTTGTAACATTTTCTGCATAGTTCTCTTAAGGTATACGTTTCTAGATGCATTTCTGCCTAATATACATATTCCTTTGGAGGTGCATGTAACTCTGGTCTCCTCCTAAGTTCCTTACCTAAAGCCCATTTTGAAGGTCCTTTCCAATGCATAGAGGAGAAACAGGACCATGCCTGCTGGTCCCACCCGTACACTGGCTTGTCCAATCATTTCCGACAAGCGCAATATTTAGGAAAGAGAGCTGCAGGGTTGAACACAGTGTTTTCAGAAAATGGAGACTACCATCCCGCCTTCCACCATTTAAACCAAATCAACCTCCTTGGGATGTAAGAGGCCTAGTAGTCCACAAGCTTGTAGCTGACAGTCATGAGCTAACCCAGAGTGACACATGTCCAATCCATTGAAACAATTGAATGAAGCACACTTAACTGTGTCAGAGAGTTGCTATCTTCAAGACAGCATTTACCTTTATATCATGGACTTCTGAGCCTGTAATCCAGAGCCTGTAATTCAGAGAAGCTCTTTCAGTGGAGGGTGGGGCTGAAGGCAAAAGGGGAGGAACCAAGGAGATGGCCAACATTTCAGGATATTTCTTGTTGAAAGCTTTTACTGCCAGTAAACTCAGTCTCAGAAGAAGTATTTCTACCTTTAGAATGGGGCAAAATGCACACATGAAAACCAGGAAACCACCAGACAATCCACATGCAGGGAAAGCATGAGGCCTTCTAAGGAACCCCAAAGGACAGGATTGAGACCCCCAAGAGGGTGAGTTTGAGCAGTGGGTCTGTGCTTCTCCACCTGTGCTCCATGTATTCCAGATCAGCCCTTCAGTAAAGAATTATTTTCAAAGCCTGGATATCCTTTAATTCAGAAAATTCTTTTAAAAATTATTTATAGGCTTAGAAAATATATTTCAAAAATTGGTACGTAATGCAGGTGGTGGAATATAGAAAAGTCTGTTTTACTTATCTGCAAGTTACTTTATCTTTTCAAACTCCTACAGAAAGAGAGAGAGATTCTACCAAGAATGCAATACTGGGAGACTATACATACAAGCATCATACAATTTCAAACAGACAAGGCTCATTGGAAATATATATATATATATATATAGGGTTATCTTCCTTGCCTTTGATTTTTCAGAAGGATGAAATGAAAGGGACAGTGATACATATTTTAAACCCTGTGAATTCACAATGGAGCTTTAGAATAAAGAGGTTAATAAAAAATGCACCCAAACCTTTGAACTGAACAAAGGTCCATCACGATGCACTCCTTTTGCACAACCACCTTAAAAAGGGAATTGTGCTGGATGGAGGGACCAGCTGGCTTTTGCCACGGCACCTCTCCTGACAAGCACAGCAGCATCATTTCCAGCCACTATCCTGCCACTGTATGCCATGTCATTGACTCCTCTTGTTCCTCATCTCTTATCTCATAGAGATTTCTTTTCTAGTCAAATGTCCTGTGAAAGTATCCATTCTGGGCCTCGCCTCTGAGTGTCTCTTTGTACTCCCCCAAAGCCTGTAGCCTAGCAAGCTGCATTAAGTTGATTAAAGTGGTACTATAGCCAGTTACTTAGGCTCTTACTTCACCCTTAGATTAAAGACAAGGCAGCATCCCCCTTTCAAGAGGGTTTTTTCCCCTCCTCTCCCTCTTGCAAAACTGCAACTTTCAAAAGGGGTCAGTAAAAGACAAAGGCTCTTATGAACCGAAGAAGGAAAAAAGGCTTTTATGACAAATGATTTCTAATTTCCCCTTTGTTCCAAAAAGGCAGCAGTTATGCTGCCAGAAACATAACAAGCCATCAGTAGGCCTTGATGGAAAGCTCCTACCAAAGGCTCCGGAAAAAGAGCTCCCGACAAGCACCAATCATTTTCCTTTAAAAAAAAATAATAAAATTACTTCTCCAAAGAAAAATGCTTACTCGACCAGCCTTAAATCTGAAAAGAAAACCAAAATGAAAGAAACATAATTCTAGCTATGTAGATAGAATGTCAACCTAATAGAGAGGCCAGGTGGAAATTATTTTCATTTCATATACACTGGGTGGTTAGGAAGAAATGTTTGAACATGGGGGGAGGGATTTGGTATTTCCTTCCAACAAATAAAATCACTCCAGAGTCCTCAGTTAAACTGTAAAATAACCACAGAAAGCACATTGTTTAATTTACCAACTGGGGAGCCTACACACTGTCTGGACTGATGTTATTTCCCCCCCTTTTTGTTTAATTAATTTACATATTTGAGAGAGAAAGACATTTTGCCCAGCATTGTATCTATAGGCTAGGTAGTTGCAAACAACAATAAATTATGCTATTATTCATTAATAATTTATTTATTTATTTATTTATTTAAAACATTTCTATGCCACCCCCATCGCAACAAAGCCTTGGGGTGGCTCACAAAAAATACAAAAAAACATACATAAACAATAACAATATAACAATTTAAAAGAAAAAAAAACATTTAAAACCCCCGGTGCATTCTTGGCTAATTTTAAAATCCTAATAAATACAATAATTTAGCAATTAAAATAAGTTTTAAATAAAAAGGTCTTAGCCTGGCACTGAAAAACAAATAATGACGGTGCCAGGCGGACCTCTCTGGGGAGCTCATTCCACAGATGGGGTGCCACCGCAGAGAAAGCCCTCCTCCAGGTACTCACCCTCCTAATATCATTCACAGAGTGTTCCCGGAGAAGGGCATCTGTTGCTGATCTCAAGGGGCGGGAGGGCATATATGGGCGCAAGCATTCCTTTAGATATCCAGGTCCGAAGCCGTTTAGGGCTTTATAGGTCATAACCAACACCTTGAATTGGGCCTGGACTTCAATCAGGAGCCAGTGGAGCTGACGGACAACTGGGGTTATATGAGAACAATGCCCAGTCCCCGTCAGCAACCTGGCAGCTCTATTCTGCACCAATTGAAGTATCCGGACCATCTTCAAGGGTAGCCCCACACAGAGCGCGTTACAGAAATCTAATCGGGAAGTTACCAGAGCGTGTGTCACTGTCACCAGGCAGTCATTCTCCAGGAAGGGACGCAGCTGATGTATCAGCCGAAGCTGAAGGAAGGCGCTCCTCGCCACCGCCGTCATCTGAGCTTCTAGAGACAGCTCAGGGTTGAGGAGCACTCCCAAGCTGTGAAACCTGTCCCTCAGAGGGAGTGCAACCCCATTTAGGACAAGGCCCAAGTCCCCCATCCTGAGGCCCGAGCCACCCACCAACAAGACCTCTGTCTTGTCTGGATTGAGCTTCAGTTTATTGGCCCTCATCCAGCCCATTACCTCAGCCAGGCACCGGTTCAGCACGGCCACTGCCTTACCTGGATTGGTGGAAAACGAGAGGTAGAGCTGGGTATCATCAGCGTACTGATGATTCCGCAGCCCACACATCCTGATGACCTCTCCCAGCGGTTTCATGTAGATGTTAAACAGCAAAGGGGACAAAATGGACCCCTGTGGAACTCCATGGTATAACTGCCATGGTGCAGAGCCATAGTCCCCCAGCACCACCTTCTGAAATCAGCCATTGAGATAGGAGCGGAACCACTGCCATGCGGTGCCTCCAACTCCCAATCCCGCTAGCCTATTCAGAAGGATACCATGTTCGATGGTATCAAAAGCCGCTGAGAGGTCCAGGAGAACTAACAGGGACGCACTCCCCCTGTCTCTCTACCTGCACAGGTCATCGTACAGGGCGACCAAGGCAGATTCAGTGCCATACCCGGGTCTGAAGCTGGACTGAAATGGGTCTAAATAATCAGTTTCATCCAAGAGTGCTTGGAGTTGTCCCGCCACCACCCACTCTAGCACCTTGCCCAGAAATGGGATGTTGGCCACCCGTCTATAATTGGCAGCCACCTCTGGATCCAGGGATTCCTTCTTTACGACTGGCCAGACTACCACCCCTTTTAAAGGGGCAGGTACCCGGCCATCTCTTAAAGAGGCGTTGACCACCTCCAGGATCTAGGTCCCAATCCTGTCCTTGGCTTTCTTAAGTAGCCAAGATGGGCATGGGTCTAGTAAGCAAGTAGTAGGACGTACTTGTCCAAGCACCTTGTCCACATCATCAGGCCACAACAACTGAAATTCATCCATTAATTGTGGACTCGACAGTGTCGATGGCGTCTCCCCAGTAGAATCTGGTTCAATAGCAGAGTAAAGTTAATGGCGAATCTGAGCGATTTTATCCCTGAAATGCTTGGCAAAGTCGTCACAGCGGGCCTTCGAGGGTGGAACAAGATCCTTCTTCGGGCCTGGATGTATCAGCCCCTACACCACCCGAAAAAGCTCCGCTGGACAGCATCGTGAGGAGGCAATGGAAATGGGGAAGAATTTCTTCGTCGCCATCCTCACCGCCACAGCATAGGTCTGATAATGGGCTCTTAAGTGTGTTCAGTCAGAATCACCCCATGATCTCCTCCACCTACGCCCTAGACGTCTCCCAACCTGCTTCATCGCCTGTAATTCAGGTGTAGACCAAGGAGATGAACAGGCTCTGCCAGGTGGGAGAGGACGCTTGGGAGCGACCGTGTCAATAGCCCTGGTCATCTCCTCATTCCACAGTTCAACCAGAACATCAACAGGATCACCAGCCTTGTCAACCAGAAAATCCCCCATAGCTTCCAGGAATCCATCAGGATCCATCCAGCTCCGGGGGCGGACCAATACAATCGGGTCTGCACCCTTGCAGAGCGAAAGACCGCTCTTGAGCTAAAACCTTATGAGGAAGTGATCTGACCATGACAAGGGCATCAAGCTCAAATTCCTCACCCTCAGATCACCCTCTTCCTGCCCTGTCGAGAAAACCAGGTCCAGAGTGTGTCCACGTTCATGGATCAGGCCAATAACGTGTTGAGACAGACCCATGGCCACCAGGGAGGCCATGAAGTCCTGAGCCGCCCTGGTTAGAACCGTCTCAGCATGGAGATTGAAGTCCCCCAGGACCAACATCCTGGGAGTCTTCAACACCAGGTCCAAGACGATCTCCATCAGCTCAGGCAGGAAGTCTGTTGGGCAGAAGCGTGCACGGTACACCAACAGAATCCCCAATCTGTCTTGGTCGCCCAACACCAAGTGGAGGCACTCCAGCCCCGGCCTCAAAAGGACAGGAAGCGCCACAAGGGAAATAGAAGCTTGATAAACCAGAGCGACCCCCCTCCCCTCCCCTCCAGGCATGGTCGGTGCTGGTCCAGGTACCCAGGTGGGCACAATTGTGAGAGGGAAACATCCCCCCCCTCACCTGCCCAGGTCTCTGTGATGCATGCCAGGTCGGCCCTCTCATCCATGATCAAATCATGGATGAGTGTTGCCTTATTTTGGACCGATCTGGCATTAAGCAGCAGCACCGACAGGCCCAGAGGGCAGTTGACAAGTCTATCTGGAACCCGCCAGCTGGGGGAATAACCAGAAAGAGGGACAGTTGTTAACCATCTGTCCCTCCTTCTTCTATGCTGACCCGTTAGACCCCCAATGGCATAACTCCCATTGTCCATCACTACCCCAATGGTGGCAGCCCCGCGCTCCCCAGGAAACATCATAATAAGCACAAGATGCACCAATTAAAACCAATCTAAAACCAATAATTAAAACCATTAAAACACCCTATTGTCCTCCACCTAGACCACCACTAGCCCACAAATAAATAAAACCAATCCACGGACAGAGCCCCTGGCCAGCCCAGCCCAGCCCCCCGAACAGCCCCTGAATGGCCCCCCAAATGGCGACCGCCCTTAGGCCGTCGCCCTTCGGCCGCCGGCCCCGGCCGCCACTGGCGCTTTGTGGCCTGCAGGGCCCCTCCCCGTGCCCCACCCCTTCCCGGCACATCTCTCACACACGCTGGGGGAAGCAGGCCAGAGCAGGGTCCTGGGCCGGTGGTCCTGGCCTCTGCAGCAGGGCAGTGGCAGCAGCAGGCAGCAGTGGGTGGCGGAGCAGCGGCGGGGTCCGGGCGGCGTGGGCTCCAGGTGGCGCGGATGGAGGTAGGCCTATCCGGCACGCTGGTTCCTCCTGGGACGCCGGCCTGGCCGCTGTAGGTGCTTTGTGGCCCGCAGGACCCCTCCCCATGCCCCACTCCTTCCCGGCACGTCTCTCACATGCGCCGGGGGAAGCAGGCCAGAGCAGGGTCCTGGGCCAGTGGTCCTGGCCTCTGCAGCAGGGCAGCAGCAGGCAGCAGCGCGCGGTTACACCCCACCTTTTCTCCAAGGAGCTCAAGGTGACATACAAAGGGCCGTATCTGACATTGCCCATCCATGAACAGAACCCTCTGCAGCTTCAGTTCCTCAAGCAACCAGCCCCACTGATTCCATGGCATGAGAGGCTTCCACCACTTGAGCGACAGAGATTTAGTCTTTCTGGAGGCAAGTCCACAAATAAGCAGAACCACTCGTTTCCAGAAGAGGTAGATTGGCAGAGCTTCCTGTGAGAGATCTGCCAACCTACCACATTCCAGAAATAAAAATTTCCATTCATTCTGGGATGTCCCTGGAAACCATGAGTCTCCTCTGCACAAGAGGTGCCTCTTGCAGAACAGGAATGGCAGGGCTGGCTGTTCACGGACAGTCAGCATGGGCTGTTGCCCATAGTTCTCTACCTCCTCCCCCCTATTTTATCCAGACAAGAAACTTGTGAGGTCTCAAGGTCAGCCAGAGACCTTCATGGCTAAGTGGGAATTTAAATTGTTGTGAGCCGCCCCGAGGCTTCGGTGCGATGGGGGCGGCATAAAAAGGTTTTAAATAAATAAATAAATTTGGAGCTCCTCAGCTGCAGTCCAGCACTGCAACCCAGCCTTCCCCAACCTTATTGATGCAATGGACTTCAATACCTAGTATCCCCAAGCAGCATAGTCGTTAGTCATGCATGCCAGGGGCCAGGGGACTTACAGTCCACCAAATCGGCAAAGTATCAAGTTGTAAAAGGCTATTCTAACCATATACTGCATCCTGAGCCCATACAGTGGCGTGTAGACAACCAACCACACTGAAAGCCAGACTTCTGTGGCACATAGTTAAATTAACAAGGACAATGTTGCCACCTCTTCATCTTTAACCTGTTCCCAAGCATTTCAAACATAAACAGCTTTTCCTTGATGAGAGAACAGTTGTAAGAAAACAAAACACAACACAAAACCACCCCTGAATGAATGTAATGTAAAAAACACACAAAACAGGTCATTTTAATGGACTTAAAGGGCGAATTGGACAAATTAATAAAGGAAAAAAGCCATCAAGAGCTATCCGTCACTGATCTGACTGAATCAATTTCATCAATTGCTTTTTCTTCAATTTAGCAATCAAAAATGCACAAAAATTGCAAATGTTCACAATTCTCATCTGTAAATCCTTAGGAACTGCCCCAGATAAGGTAAGCTCAGAAGGTTTGCTCTCCATTGGTCGGTCTCCATTGGACATTCAGTAGGTCCAACCAAGAAGTGAGCTTTATGTATCGTGCCTAAAGTTTGAGATGCCCTCCCAAGGGAGATACTCCTGCCCCTTACTTCCATTTTTTCTTTTGACAAAGTAATCAGCCTGAAGGGCTCCTTCAATGGGCATTTGGCTTTTTCTACCAAATGCTTATTTACTTTGCATTTATTGCATTATATACATGTATCACAAGATCACTTTCCTGACTAAACTTGAGTATGCTCTGTTGTACTAGTACAGTGAATACCTTATTTGAAAAAGCAGGCTAAAGATCAACATAGCCTTGGGAGGGTTCCTCCCCTGAACATCAGCCTAGGATGAGATAATAATTACAGGTTGGGGGGGTTATTGAAAAAACAATCTTTACTTAGAAGAAAAGTGATTTCTTAAGGAGATTGTTTGGGGTTTAATAACTCCATAGGATAATTGTATACACACATCCCTATTGCATGCAACAATCTGAAACATGCCACAGTTGAGCCCATCTGCAGTGGAAAGACGAATGTAAAGCACTTCCCTTATGAGCAGTTCATGTGCTCCAGCTGCCCTGGTGGGCCACACCAACAGAGATGGAATCCAGTGGAGGTCCAATGTCAATGGAGTGGTTTATCCACTCAGGATTTCAGTCAGAACTTTAAATTACTGTCCATGGTGCTGAACTTAGCCTACAAATAAGTTCAGCATTATGGATAACTGTCAGAGTCTGGTGCCAGGATGTGGATGGCCAGAAGCAAGGCAGAGGCACCGGGACCAGGGCAACAGTACTTGAGGTGCAACAGTGTGGGATACAATGGCAAGAGAGAGCTATTGCTCACAGATCCTGCTTGGGGCCTTCTCAGAGAATGAGGCTAGCCCCTCTGGGGAAACAGGATGCTGCACTTACCTTATGCTTTAAGCTGCCAAATAGGAAGCATATGTATCACATTCATTGCACGGGCACCTACAAGCATTAAAGGAACAGGCGCCGCTCACCCGTGTCCTTCCCCACATGCAGAAGGACAAGGACAAGTAAAGTCAGACTTTGCAAATTTGCCTGCTCTGAGTTTTCTCTGCAATGGGGAAAGTACAGAGTAAGCAACGCAGCTTCCTTGTGCATGGACCTTCTCCAGTGGGAGAAGACCTGTGCACAGCAAAGCTGGTTCCCAGCAGATACATCAGGAATCTCAGCAATGTATCCAGTAAATCCTAGTTTATTAGACTGAAGTAGTTACATATGAACTGTGTGTCACAGGCAAAATAATAGGTCATATGTAGGCTATACATAGCAGATCATGTTCAAGGTTTATACACTGAGGTGACACTCAGTTCCCTCTGCTTGCCACCCCTACTGTGTCCATCAGTCAGGCATCTGATCACAGGGAATCAGCACGTACAAAACACACCTCCATACTTTACATTTCATACTTCCTTGCATAGATTCCTTTCTGACCTTGCCTAACTGGTACACAAGCATTTGAGCATCTTGGGTTCCTAGATTAAATTTTAGTCTGAGAAGGGAATGTGATGATACGCACATGTGTGTAATGTAGCACAAGGGTATGCTTACTGAGGCATGCAATCAGGATTTGTCAGGTTACACACACACACTGCACTACAAACTTGCTCCATTCCTAGACAAATATTAGACACTATGCTCAGCTCTTATTTATATCATGGGGCAACCCAGTTATTTCATCAATGCACACACATTTTAACCTCTTATTATTATGTCCCTGTCTACCCTAGGTTTTTTCCAGACATAAATTATTCTAGAATCTGACATTGCAATATGTGTATGCTTCTATAGACATTTAGGGCTTGAAGATATGATAATCTCTGCTTCCTTGTGCTATGAGCATTAATTAAAAAAAAGACGGCTGTTGTCATCAAAGAGAAATTGGCATCAGTAAACCATGCAAACAAGAATTATGCAGGACACTAATGTACCATTAACACAGTCATGTAAATATGGTTCTTTAAAAAACACGCATATAACCGAACAACCTTCCATTTCTACCAGTGAAATGGCTACAAATGGGCTGCCATTAACTTTCGTAACTTGAGTAGGTGCCTGCAAAGGGCCAGGTGGTGTTTATGCAGATGACTGAGCATGTTACAATGTGTTCTTCCTTTTGGATAAAACATTAGTGTATCAGATGTGACAAATCAGATGTTCATCTTCCACACTCCTGCATTATTTTACATTGAGAATTAGATAATGTGCTGGCTTAGCTTTTTGCTCAGGCTTTTCCTCCTCCGCTCCTATTTCTTGAGGTTACATTTATATATAAAGTTCTCCTGACATTCTGCATAATCATTATCAGTGAAGTACAGTATATTACAAGCAGGCTAGGTACTATCATGAACCTAACACCTATAGGTACTGTGTCTTTTGTACTCCAGTTCACACCCGGCATGGCAATTTAGAAGCAGAAATACTGTCATGATGCCATCAGTGGAGAGAATTAGAAAGCAGCCATTTCCACCACAACCCACACGCTCCTAAATTACCAAGCATTGGTAATGCTAATCCCTTCAAACATATGAATGCATTTGTCAGACATCAGATTTGCTTTGCAAGAAGAACTCTGTGATGGTATCATAGTTCCTTCCTAAGCTGTTGCATTACTAATCCTGAGCATCTTGTGTAATGCCAATGCAAGGAATCCGTCACTGAACATAAATTACATGAAGACTGGATGAGCTGTTGTTGAAGAACAACCTTAATATGCAAGGTGGAGTCTGCCATAAGAACAGCAGGATAAATATTGATGGAGACCTTTTGGTAAAGGAGATTAATGTAGAAATAGTTCACTGTGCTAAATAAAATAAAACTCAGCCTACTAAGTTGTAACACAGACCCCTCCCACACATTCCATGATCTCATCCCAAAGAGACACATATGGGTAGGTGGTTGGGAATCCCACACTGGAGTTTTTCTGCAGACCAATTTGCTGGAAAGTTTTGTTTTTCCAGCCTTTCTGAAAAATCATGTGTTATCCATTCTGTTTTTTGACCACCAACCTGATCTGTTGAAAAAGCATGAAGCCGAAAGCATCTCACTCCTCCTTTTTAAAACCATCTTGTAAATATGGCAGCACTGAATATGGCAGTATTATTGGTAAGACTGTCTGAATCTCTTTTAGACTAGATTCCGATGAGGTACCTGGCAGCCTTTCGTTATAACCCATCAGTTGCCACAGGCATTGTCACTATGTTGAAATAATGTTCATCTTTTTGTTTGTGTTGTTATTGTTCATTTACTCTCACAGGCCCTTGGATCAATTATGCTACTTTGTCCTGCCCATCCGCTGTATCTCTCTTCCTGCTTAGATGCAAAGAAGCCTTGAGAGAAGGTTACATAAGGAGGCACTACTTCCTCTGTCTCTGAAATGCCAGGTCCTTCTCATTTCACATAGCACACTTCTCTAAAGAAAGATTCGCAATTTACATAACATTCCTATGGCCCCTAGGGAGCAGCTGGAAGACCACAGCGTTTTTGGACTCCCGGCTCCAATACTGGAGAACAGCTCTGATGCTGGAGGTAGGACTCCATGCTCAAAGCATTCTCCCCTCATTGCAAGCAACACAGCAAGAACTGTGGAGCTGCTTCTCCCGGGTTGCAAACGTGACCTCAGAGGGAATAGGCAGCACAGTGGCCAAGTCTGCTGATGCCACCACACTGCTTAGGGTGGTTAGAACCAAAGGGGATACTGAGGCATTTCAGAGGGATCTCTCCAGACGGGGCGAGTGAGCACCAAGGTAGCAAATAGGGTTCAACAGAAGAAAGTGCAGAGTAATGGGGCGGCATAAAAATGTTTTGATAAATAAATAAATAATGCGTGTTAGGGCAAAAAAAGGTCCCAGCTTTAAGTATAGGCTGATGGGATCTGAGCTGGTGGTGACAAAGCAAGACAGGGATCTTGGGGTACATGGTGGGCAGGCCAATGAAAATGTGCACAGCTGCTGTGAAAAAAGGCAACTCTGTGCTAGGTGTAATTGGGAACGGAACAGAAAATAGACTGCCAACACCTTACTCCTCTTAAACAAATCCTTGGTACAATCACACTTAGACTACTGTATCCATCTCTGGTGACCTTACCTGAAAAAGGACATTCTTGGGTTGAAAAAGAACAAAGGGAGTGGCTACAATTGTTTAGCTTCGAAACAAGGTGAATAAGGGGACGGATGTGTTTAAAATAATGCATGCATTTCTCCCTCTCCCATAACTCTAGGGCAGGGGTCTCAAACTCAACTTCCCTGGGGGCCGCTGGAAGTAGAGCCTGGGTGTGGCTGGGCCGCATCAAGTATTCCACCACACGGTGGGGGTGGGCCGCTCATCCCGCGTGGCTCCCGGAGGCGCTTGGAAGGCCGCGGGGCCCCTCCCCCCTGCCCCGCCTGTCCCGGCAATTGGCCCGCGGGCCACGAATTGGAGACCCCTGGGCTAGAACCTATGTTAGAACAATAAAAGCAGCTTCTCCTATGAAACTGATTGGTGGGAAGTCTAAGAGAGATAAAAGGAAGTACTTGTTCACACAACATGTTGTTAAACTATGGAAGTTGCTGCCATAGGAAGTGGTGATAGCCACTAATTTGGCTGACTATCAAAGGGGATTGGACAGATTCATGAGGGAGGAGGCTATCAGAGGCTACTAGTCTTCCTGGGTATGTGCTCCCTCCTTTACCAGAGGCAGCATGCCAGTATATGCCAGTTGCCGAGGAGCTTGGGTAGGCAGAGGCCCTGCACCCATCCTGCTTGAGCGATCCTGTGGGCAACTGGCTTGCATGGAGTGCTGGGCTACATGGACCTTTGGTCTGATTCAGCCTGGCTTTTCTAATGTTCTTATGTGTACAGATGTTCTGAACATGTGATTTTAAGTTAAGTCATACCTAGAAAGGCTTCTGAAATTCTGTTCATCTGATGGGTGAATTTATCAATTTTGGTTTCTCTCTTCCAATGTTAAATCTAGAACATCCAAAACTCTTATTTTAATAAATATATAAATAATTCCACATAGAAACCTATGCAATGTTTGTGTGCGTTTCTCCATACACATGGCAGTTTTGTATGCAATGTTCCTTTAATATACACATTTTTGTAACCAATATAATGCTTTTAATGATATTTTCAGGATACATACTTTTGTGTACATTTTCTAGTAATATTCTCTTTGCTTTAATGGAGAACTCCACTAAAGAATTCAGAGAAATGCACTTTTCAAATGCTGTTTCAGTTTGCGCATTGGTTCAAATATGCAAAACTAAGGAAGTCCACATTAAACCATTCTTATACTCTGTAAACCATTCTGAGAGTGTGTTTAATCGAAAGATGTAGAAATACATTAAATTAAATAAATAAAATGCAAACTAAATGCATCCCTAATTTCTTCTGCATCTCTAATTTTGTGAGCCACCCAGAGAATCCTTGGGCTCTGGGGCAGCATACAAATATAATAAATAAATAAATTTGGAGCCATGGATCATGTGGTTCAGTTTCCAACATGAGGAATGTTGTCCCTCACGAGGAATCTGTTCTGGTTTTCATTGGGTTTCTACATTTAGTTTTGTGTTTATAATAGGAGCACACACATGGTTAGTTATATCTGTTAGTTCTTACACTCATGTGTGCCTTTCTTCCACTCTGTGTAAGTGACGCACATTTACACACTGATTTTTGCATTGTTTTATCAGTCTTGATATGACTGTTTGCATAGTTGCATCCAAATCCTTGTGTGTGTATGTATAGGTGTGTGCAACATTTCAGTAAAGAATGTGTACTCTTGTATGCATCGATAAGTCACTGCAAACAAAACATGATTGTGCATGTTTACACCAAGATTCCTTTTCTGTGGAGTTTTACCAGTCCAGATAAGTGCATGAGCACATCAGTAAACACACACACACACGCGGAGGGGGAGAACCTTGATGCAGGCATACATATGGTCACACGGAAATAGCTGGGTATTTTTCCCCAGAGTTTTCTCAATGCACCCAAGGGCACCTCGGTGGAGGAGAGAAAAGATGCAAATGTACCGCACATGTTCCCATTTCAGAAATAATTTCTGACATTCTCCTCCTTGAATTGGCTTTCAGGAGAATGCAGAATACAGCAAATCTAGGGGGCAATCAAGAAACAGGGACCGCTACCACACCCTCCCCCTGCCCCACATGCACACCCCCCCCCCATATCTGTGGGAAGGGAGGGAATTTGCATGGTAAAAAAGGTGATGCAGCCTCTTGATTTCCTCTTGGCTGCTGTTGGGAGAATTCAGGAGGCTTTCTGCTTAGCAAACTAGCAAGTCTCTGGCTATTGCAGGATGAAGGAGGGCAAAGTCTTGTGAGACCTGAGATTTCAGGAATCTCATGACATTTTAAATGAGAGACTTCCAAAATGATTGCATGAAGCCCATATAAGGCTTTCAAATAGGAACCAGCCTTCATTCCCTGCCCTGGCAGTACAATACACCCATTCAGGGTCTTTAAGAGCCATGGGAGGTGAGGTTGAGTATGTATGGGTAGAATGGGAACTACTACCCAATAAATATTAGACAAGGACTGGATCTGGGAGCCATTCTTATTTTTATTTCAGGCAGCAGATTCTGCCAAGGATTCTACCTCCCAGGTCCAGGGGTCAACTAATGATGCAAACCACATCCAGTTCTTGTGGGCAGAGGCAAATCAAATTCCCAGCTGGCAAGGCAGAGAACAGGAAATGAGTTCTGATATGTGTGGTCAGACATAGAAGTCAGATTTCTTCCCCTGAGAAGAAGGGATCAGAACCCTGGGGGAAAAACAGCATAGTGCAGATATGCAAACCTTTCCCAGCTTGAGAGCCCAATTCCATTTCAGTGGCCCAAAGGGCTTCAGCTTGGAATCCTGGATAGAGGCAGAGGCACTGGAAGGACTGGCCTCATTCCCCTCTACCCCCTTTCATTGCTATGGCTTATATCCAGAAGCAGATCTACTCCCAAATAACAGGAGAAGCCTCTGTGTGTCTCTTCAGATGTAAGCAAACATGGAATCACTCACAAATAGTATCCCAAATATCAAAATTTCTTATCAGAAATAAGTAGCTTCTCAGCTAAGAACTGAGAAGAAGCGTGTTTTAATATTAAACAGGGGAGGGCATTTATCTCTGATAAGCTGCTGGTTGAAGGTAAGAGCTTTCTCTCCTTTGGCAGAGGGCCTGGAGCCAGGCAAAGAAACTTTGAAGCTAGATGTAGAATACCCAAACCAGCTGGTGAACCCCCAAAGTATCAGACCTACAGGCTGGAGATTCCCCACCTCTGTCGTAGCCCCAGTTTAAGGACAAATATAGGTGTTCAGCCATGGCAGAAGACCCAAGCTTGAGCCGACCACTCAAAATTCCAAAGCCATAAATCAAATAAAGTTGTTGCTTGATTACACTTCAGAACTGATTGGCACTTCTCTCTTATCAATCACAATGCAGGAAGTCTCCCTGTCCCATGTCACATCTACGTGGAGGAGCAAACAATGCTTGCATTTCTAAATAACTTGTTCTTTATAAATAAAGACAAAATTTTCTGAACTGGAAAAGTGTTCTGGATAACTTGAAATCTGACATAGTTCTCTCACCAGCAGGGATCAGCTAAGGTGAAAAGTTGCTTTGACTATTTCTTCCCTCTGGTTTTATGGATCCAACAGAGCAGCAGCTTCCTGGATTTAATAGCCGGTCGGAATGTTGGAGTGGAGAAGAACTTTCGGAGAGCATAGCGAGAAATATTGTATTGGTAAGCGTGGTTTCACAGTATAGCCAATTACCTAGAGTAATGATGGGCTGTCCCACCCTGGGGGTCTTCAGATAAGGGCCAGACAGCCATCTGTTGGGCATGTATTAGGCTAGCATTGGATTACTGGCATCAATCAGGTGTTTGGGCTGGGTGGTCTCCCACTATTTGAGTCTCTGATAGTGTGAGAGACAGGTAAGCACCTTATTGTCAATTAAAATGTGCTTTAATTACAAAAAATCAGTGTTCACAATGAATTGTGTGAGGTTTTTTTTTACTGATTATTTATTTGTTTGAAGTCTTTTTATGCCACTCCTCATCCAAAAAGTCTTCTAGAATGGCTTACATAAGGCCAAATGTTTAAGACATTCCCTGTTCACAGGCTTACAAGGTAAAAATTGTAACTTCCCAGCTAGCTTACTACATTTCCCTGTACATGGGACTGCCTTTGAAGACTGTTCAGAAGCTGAAGCTTGTGCAAAATGTGGCAGGCAGACTAATAACTGGAACCAGAGCCAATCCTATAACAGTGGTGAACCTATTGCACGCGTGCCACAGCAGGCACGCAGAGCCCTCTCTGTCGGGACGTGAGCCAACTCACCCCAGCATCGCCCCAGCAGCCGAGCATCGGGTAACAGCACACATAGGGGCCATGCGCCTGCTTGGAAAGGAGTAGCGGCACCAGGCAATGATGCCATGAGCCGCAATTCATTAGCCGCAACTCATCCAAGCTTTCATATGGCCGGTCAATGCGCTGCCAAAGATATATATTTTTTGCTTGGATTGGCTGTGAGTTGTTTTTTCTAAACTGAAACCTCAGTTTTCAGGTTTTATTGCAGTGTTGACACTTTGTGATAAATAAGTGGGCTTTGGGTTGCCGTTTGGGAATTCAGTCTCTAAAAGATTCACCATCACTGGGTTAGGGTTAGAAAAACGAGGTGTCCTGGTATGATTTTGATGGTTGGAATGTTTTCAGAATGGGCAGAAATGGTGACCTGTGCAGAAAAAGCTACTCAAGGAAGGCTTTTTCAAAATTGCCCTCTTTTCAATGGAACTTTAGTCCTAGATTAGGGTTAGGGGTATACACCAGGGCAGGGTTAGAGTTAGAAAAACAAGGTGTCCTGGCATGATTTTGATGGTTGGAATGTGTTTAGAATGGGCAGAAATGATGAGCAGTGCAGAAAAAGCTACTCAGGGATGGCTTTTTCAAAATTGCCCTTTTCAGTGGAATTTCAGCCCTAGGGGTTAGGGGAGTGCACCAGGGTAGGGTTAGGGCAGTGGTAGCAAAACTGTGGCAGAGCCTTCTCTGTCAGCACATGAGCCAAACTGCCCCAGCATCGCCCCAGCAGCCGAGCCTCGGGTAACATCTTACATGGGAGCCATGCGCATGCTCAGAAAGGAGTCGCGGTGCCAGGTGATGAGCTCACGAGTCACGACTCATCTGAGCTTTCGCATGGGCAGTCAGTGCGCTGCCAAGGGTATATATACAGTGGTACCTCGGCTCACAAACACCTCAGTTCATGACCAAATCAGGTTGTGAATAGAAATTTCATAAAAATTTAGCCGCAGGTCACAAGCTCCACACTGGGTGGTGACCGTGATCGTGCCTGCCTTCCCCACACGAGCGCACCTGCGATCGTGCCTGCCTCCACCCCCGAGCATGCTCACGATCGCGCCTGTCTTCCCTGTGATTAAAAAAAATATTTACAGAATGGATTAACCTTATTTACATTGAACCTTATGGGGATATTTGAGTTGGCTCATGACCAGTTTGGATCATGACCAGAGTCCTGGAATGGATTAAGCTCATGAGCCAAGGTACCACTGTATATTTGCTTGGATTGGCTGTGAGTTGCTTTTTCTAAACTAAAACCTCAGTTTTCAGGTTTTATTGCAGTGTTGGCACCTTGCGATAAATAAGTGGGTTTTGGGTTGCCGTTTGGGAACTCGGTCTCTAAAAGGTTCACCATCACTGTCCTATAACAATAATTCTGGCTGCTTGCATTGGCTGCCTTGTGCTTCTTAGCCCAATTCAAGGTGTTAGTGCTAGCCTACAAAGCCTTGCACAGTTCGGGATTGGAATCCCTGAAGAAAAAACCTCTCCTAAACTGAACCTAGCTGGGCACTGTGATCAATTGCTGAGACTTTCTTTTTAGCACCACCTTCAATGGAGGCAACAAGAGAGAAGGACTTCACTGTGGTAGCCCCCAAATTGTGGAATGATTCCCTTCCTGAGGCCTGCAGGGTGCCAGCATTGTCATCTTTCTGGTGCCAAGTTAAAACTACACTTTACTGCCAGGCTTTTAATTGTATTCAATGGTATGCAATGAGACATCTATGTCAGCTGTCTTTTTAACAGGTCTAGTATGTTTATTGAAATTGGTTTTAGCTGTTTAAACTGCTTCGAACACTTAAATTGCTTTAAACAAACCACCCCAAGGGCTTCAACTATTGGATGATTTAGAAATAAATGAATTACTGATAACAAGAACAACATCCTCATACAAAGGCATGCGGGACAAGGAAAGGGAATGTGAAGGGGAGAGGAGAAATGAATTGTTTCAGCGGAGCTACTATCATGCCCTGCTTTCGGGCTCATCTCCCAGGCCACTGGGGCACAAGGGAGAGAGGATAGTTCTCAGGCCTCACCACCCCCCACCAGTTATCTTCAAAGTGTGCTCCATACTTCTCTTTACCAAAAGCAGCCCTTTTAAAAAGCGGGAGAAGAAGCCTTGATAAGGGTTCCGCAGGGTTGATGGAGTGGCCCTGCCATTCCTATCGTCTCCCTCAGCATGTCCTACCGGGATGGCTGGTGACGATGACTGTCAAGCCCAACTTCCCAGAGCTGAGGCAGGAGTCTCAACACCATCTTTTATTCCAGTAATTCCAGCAGTAAGCAATAAGCTTTTGCAGTGCCAAAGAAGGACTACAGTTAGCAGATCTCAACAAAGCCTCTAGATGAGACTGAGTTCATGAGCGAAAGATCCCGCAAGGATGCAGTCATCCCTGGGTGGAACACACCAAATAACTCCAAACAAGTCCACAGTTCCAGTGAAAGCAGGACACTTTCTAGGCTACCTCTATGTTGTTTCCAGGGAAGACTATTTCTCACTGCTACGGTTTGAATGACTGGAATGGCCAGTAAAGATCAAAGCTGGATACTTGATTCTGGCAGGGAAACCTGGCTTTCAGGTAGTTGCTGCTGCCCCTCACCAGATGCCTCTGTCACACCTTCCTGGAGTCACCCCCAAGAAAGCCACTTCTGGACAGTCCTCCTCCTCGGCTGCTCTGCTCCCATGGGGGATGCCCCTGATCAACCAACAGGAGCTTCTGTCAAGGCCAGTCCCCCACCAGTGGAAGAGGGACTGTATCCGGGTTCTGTGTCTCACAGCACAGGTCTGGCGGGATTGAGTTCTCAGGTATCCGACTCCCCATGGCTGGCTTGGCTCTGCATCTTTCCCTTCTGACTCAGAATCAGTGTCACAGGCTGGAACCCTCCCTGCCCCCCAGACCCCATGGGGCAAGGCCCCACAATGAGCAGTTGAGGGGGGATCAACCTTGATAAGTGTTTGTGCTACTTACAATTCTTGTAGAATCTGAATACACACAAGCAATCATTCAAAGGCGACCACATACTTCACATACACACACATCAGAGGCATGGTGATAAGACCCATTTTGACTTTCCTGAAAATGTTTTCAGTCTTTGAATCAAAATGGAAGATTATCTTGCAGCCTTGGACTGCAAACCTACGGAATGCTTAGTTGAGAGCTGAGCCCATTGGAGGTTTGGAACTTTCTTCTGAGTAAGCATGCAGAGGATCAGGCGGCATGTTAGCTTAGAACAACTGGGATGAAGAAGACATGGTGTGACCTCTGAAGATAGTGGGGCTGGCAGGGGGGCCCATGGTCGCACTCAGTCCCTTGTACCTTTTTGAACATATGTGTCTCAGTTAGGGCAAACAACAGAAGCAAAGGAAATTATGAAGCCTTTCTAGCAAAACAGAGAAGCCTGAGATTAGAATGTATAGCCAACAGAAACTAAATTGGATGGCATTATTTAGTGCTTAGAGGGCTAGACAATAGCTAGAACCGGGACAGGAAACACGCAGTCCACCCTGCCACCCACTGACCCTGGCTTCTTTTTTTAAACTAACCCCAGGAATGTGTCTGGAGCATAATGCAGAACCAAAAAGTCAAATGTACCAGTTACAAAGCTCTAGGAGACTCAGATTTAGCTTGCAAAAATTAGTCTTTTTTTCTTGCAGTCTTAGAACTCTGGATGCCACTTTTTCACTGTTTATTAAAAATAATCACATCAGTTTTGGCTTCACTCAAGAGATTGCAGCCCACAGGGGAGGGGAAGAAAAAACAGCCTCCAGACCTCCTGAAGTTGCCCACTGCTGGGTTAGTGAGTAGAAGGTGATTCATTATCTGTCTTCTTTCCCTCTTTCAAGTTCAAGAACTTCCAAACTTCCCCTTGATTCCAGCCATGCGCACAACATGGAGTGGATGCAACTGGGCAGCCACTTAAACACCACTAAAAGGGAAGACAAAAATAACTGCAATTATTACATGTTGATGTAGAGGGTTTTTTAATTGGAAAAATGGGAAAGTAAAAAGGAACATAACTGAAAACATAACTGTCCATCCTAGGATAGGGTGTGCCTGGCTATGTGCAGCCCGTACTGTTTGTGACCAGCCACTCTAGCCAAGCTGGGAGAACTGGAGGTAATGCCAGATACTCAGCTGCGCTGACAGTTGGAATTCCTGTATCTGTGTACAAGTGTTCTTGTCCAGAGATTAACCTGTCCCAACAAGGACGTTGCACTTGTTCCAGTGAAGTGTGCCTTTCTGCACCTACCTCAGTGTCAAGCTGACCCTCCTTGCTGGGCACCAGACAGGCATAAGCTCAAGGCGTGTGTGCAAAACAATATTTGTTCTGAATGCAACATGGAAGGGGTTTCATCTGTCAATGCCATGGCTATTTTTAACCAGGCACAGAACCCTGCTGGGACACTGTTCTTCTGTGCATGTGTTTATTTACAACACTGTAAGAATCTTCATCCGTCCTTCTTTTCCATGATGGCAGGTTTTTCAATTTCCCTAAATCAAAATCTGGGGAGAGCACAGTGGTGATAAGGAAAGGGATGGGGAGGAGGTAATGGAACAGCCATCACATTATCTTCCTGTGACTGCAGAAAAAGAAACTTACCCTGGATATCAGCCCTTCAATACGAGACAGCCTTCGATTTGGCATAGCATGGCAGGTCTCAGCATGTATAACTATGATTTCTGCTAACTGGTCTCAGCCTCCTATTTTCACACCTTTTTTGCACTAAATGATTAGAAGTGATCGCTGTCCCTAGGATGTTATTATTCAAAATACTAATAAGGCGAGCGGCAACAGGAAGGAATATCAAAACAATATTTCTCTTTTTTCTCTCCCTCCGATTGTTTGTGTTTCTGCAAATTCCTGCAAATGCATCCCTTTAGCTCTTCTTCTTTTTAAAAAATATACAATTAAAGATGTATAAAATGTCTTAACAGCTGAACAATCATCTCAGCCAGCAGCATCGGCAGTCTGCTTCTGGTCTGAACAATCACAAGCGTTCTGTCATAATTACCTGAAAGGATGAGATTCCACCCCCACCCCCACCCCCGTATCTATATAGTAGCATAGATTGTTCATCCAAACTGGTAAAAAACTGTTTGCAAAAGATAACATCAAGGAGCACGCGAGACACCAAGCCTCGCTAATAAATAGTTCTCAGAAATATCAGCTCTCAATTTACTATTTGTACACAATGGGCCAGTCGAAACTTGTAGGATGATCCAATTTGCCTCAGCTCTTGTTTTCAGTCTTTGTGAAGCCGCCTAGTGAGCACAGCAGGAGTCGCTTGCTTCTCTCCCCAGAGTCAATCAGTGAGGTTTTGTTTCCTGCTGGTCAAAAAAATATCAGGTGGCTTTGAGAGTCTAATTATCAATGAAAAATTAAATTCAGGACAAGAACCTGACCAGGAGCTACCCCCTGCCACCTCTCTTTCATGTGTGTGGTTGAGAGTCCCAAGTTATCTTGTTACCAAAATGTATTCAAGCCATGCATAAGGGATGAAAAAGGGGATATAAACCTGATGATCCAAAAGGATAATTGATTCTTACACCCTGCAAATTTCCTCTTCTGCTTTATTGGCAGAGTGAGGTGCACAATTCTAATTACCAAGGACTACCTCAAAAATTAGCAAACCATCAGGGAGTTTCTAATTAAGAATTGTTAAGCCAAGCTTAGCTCAACATTGTTCTATAATTTACCGACCTTGGGGAGTCTTATTTCCCAATATACATGGTTAAAAAAACAAAGCAAACCACAAACACAACAACAGACTTCTGGCCTCACCGCTTATGTTGCAAGCAAAAGAAGCGAAAAGTGTTCTACAAATATCTGGGCTAAATGGTGGAAACGGAATCAAGCAGCACTGGGCTTAGACTGCTTTTAGGCACAGGGATGGTTCTGAAAGAAATGAAGCCTAATAATCACCCCCTCTAATAGCAAACTCAGTGGATGAGTGCTAGCTAAAAGTGGAGCCAAAATGCAACCACTGAGAGAGGAGGAGGAAAGATCAACATGCTCGGGAGGAAGGTACTTTGGCTTTTGTAGACGTACAAAACACTTTTAAAGAATCTTAAAGGGGTAAAAATTAAATTAGAGCCATTCCAAAAGAAGGCTATGAAGATTTGCACTGATTGTTGTGAGCATCTGTTTATTTCCTGATTCATCTCTCACCTTACTTCCGGAAAGCACATGTTAGCCCTTCAAGAGCTTAATGAGCTTGAGTTTGTCCAGTTCTAAGGATTTCTCTTCTAGCATACAGAAATGCAGCAATGGGCATTCCTGGGTTATCTGAGAAACCAGATGCAAAGCAGATGTCGCATGTGCCAAAGAGATATCAGGCTTGCTCGCTCGCTCTCCTGCATATTCGCCATAAACCATGGTGTAAGCAACCCATGGGTAGTCATTCCATGTGGACCAGGCCTCAGTTTCCATCTTTCCCTGCTTAACCCATTCTCAGTCCTCCTGAATTACCAAGAGGAGACTCTGACAGCTCCCCTCTGAACGTTACTGTAGCAGTGCAATAACTGCAAGTGCAAACCATTTACGTATCACATCTCCATGCTGCATGGCTCACAACATCATGCACATCACAAAAAGGATATAACCTCTCCTTCTGTCTTTGCACATATACTATAATAGTTGAAGCTGCTCCAAGGCTTGCTGTGCTAAGCCTAAGACTGCATCCAGGATCTCTCTTCTGTGAGGCTCCTTCCCTTCCCAGAAAGGACTGAGATCCAGCAGATGCTGCTGGTAGAGGAAAGAGAAAGGTCATTTTCATCATTTATCCCTACACCACTGCAGCGCTGATAAAGCATGCTTCAGACACCTTCCATGCTTCAGACACCTTCCAGAGGGACACCCAATTCTCCTCAGCAGCTTTTCAGAAAATTGTGTTCTGGGAAATCCCAGCAGGCATTTCTCAAGGAGAAAATCAGTATCAAGGCCCGTGCGTCACTGAAAGCTGCTTTATGCATCATTTCTAATCTTTCTTTGCAACATGCAGCTACAGGCAGGGGAGTGTTGGGTATGTTCTTCATGTTTGCAGTGCTGGGGTAACCAACAGGCATTAATAAGAACATAAGGGCCATGGACCCGAGCAGGGCTCTGGCTCAGAAGTATGTTCATAGGAAAACCACGGGAAGCCCACAAATGGGGCATGAGGGGCATGGCGGTCTCCCATGAATGTGTCCCAGCAAGTGTGTGGAGAGGCACACCGTGTCCGATGTCCAGGACGATACGCAAGCATCACCACTAATCACTATCCTTATCCTGCTTATCCTTCTTAGCCTCATCCTTCATGAATTTATCTAACCACCTTTTAAAGCCATCTGAACTCGTTTCTGTCACTAAATTCCTGATTATACACTGTATGAAAGCCCACCGTATGAACAGAAAAATAACTGGACAGAAGTACACTAAATGGTTAGTGCAGGAAAATGTGATGGCACTCCCTGCCCGCTTCCTATGTTCCCTTGACTGTATTGGTTTTGCCTTTGGTTTCACTTGTGTCTATATTACTTTGCCTCTTTTACCAGCAGCCAGAGGTTGTCTCATACTGTTAAGTAAAAGTGCTCAGTTATTTTTGTGGCCGGACAAAACTTACCCTGCAAGAGGTAGCAGGTTCAATATTCATGGGCAGGACTTGGCACTATGAATGGGTCTTGTTCTCTGCAATAAATTCTGAGTAGGACTTTCCACAAGACAGAGACACAGGGGTCTCTTCAGCATCAGCTGCAGGTTTTTGAGGGTCCTTAGATCATGGACCCTAAATGCCCCCATCTCTCTGTGAGTTTACTTTCTGACTATCATGGTCACAAGCTGCTACTGCTTTTCATCCTCCCTTTCATCCTCATTGCTGCCATTTGCTTGACAAGCCAGAGCCAGGCCCCGAGTAGGTGGTAGCATCTCCTAGGGTTGGGAAGAACACTTTTGGAATTCATCCCTCTAGAATCTACAGACTTCCTCTCATGCCCAGCCTGATCCTACAAAGCAGGCTGAGCCACGAGGAAGTCCGACAATGCTCACAAGCGCCCCCTGGCACCCCTCTCCTTCAGGAGCAGCCACAGGGTGAGAAAGAGGGAAGCTGCAAGCAGGTGCACCAGCTGCCATTCCTGATGACCAAGCTTCTTCCCCACTCGCTGTTGCCAACAGCAGTGGCGCGCACGAAAGAATGGTGCTGCCGGAACCAGGCACGGGGCTTGATTTCTGATGAACGCCTCACGAACACCGGGTGCACTCACCGAGACCTTGGTCTCTGGGCTGCTGAAAAGTGGACTGGAGTCTGGGAAGCTGAAACCAGGGGGTCCAATGGATTTTCTACACCAAACAGAATCTTTATGCATCCTTAGCATCCACTGATTCTCCTTCTGATGGTTATCATGGTCTGATCCAGAGTGAAAAGCAGGTGAACAAGCAGATTGCAAAGGTGAGAAAGAGGAACAAGTCCAGGTGCTCTTGTCAGTGTGCCCCTGCTGTGATGTGGGCCCTTGGCAGGTTTCCAGCTATACCTGTTCTTAAGGTTAGCCTTGAGCACCATGGTGGTCAAGACTATACAGACAGGTTTCTATGGTGATCTATACTAAGGACCCATCCTTGAAGAACTGGCCAATCTAGACTGCCCTTACAGAGTTCCAAGGAAAGAGATGCCACCATTTTCTAAGCCACAATAAGCAAACCTGAATATTCTAGAATAAACATGCAGTTGTGGAGACAGTAGTCATTCTACTGTTATACAAAACTCACCCATATAGATCACAAAACACTGATTTTTATAAACAATCTTTGGATAAGAAGATGAAGAAATCCTTCTGATCTGATAGAACAGAAAAGGATTTCCAAGTAGGCATGGGTAAAACTTTCATTTCAGAATGATTTTGATAAGAATTTGCCAAAATTCTTGATTATCTTCATATTCAGGAAGGAAAGAACTTGAGAATTTGAGGTGTTAATGTAGGAGAAACCAAAACTGATATATTCATCCATTTAGGCTCAGGGTTTTAAGTGCTAAACTATTAAAAATCTGGGTTTCAATCCCTGTGTATTCAGCCATGATAGCAAATAACCCCCCCCCCCCCGAAAGACTCATCTTTAACAGCCATATGGTAGGCAGGTACAATACAGTCCTTTCCATGCTGGGAACACCTATGCCTATTAAATCTGGTCAGTGCAGATGGGTGAGATTTTTGTTCCAGTTTGTTTTGATAAAAATTCACACACTTGTTCATATCTGGGGTGAAAAGAATTTAAGAATGAAACCATTTGAATAGAGGAGAAAATGAACTTGACAGGTGCACCCATCCCTACTTGAAACTGAGCCCAGTTACCTGCTAAGTCTTCATTAAAGATTCCTTCCGAGGCACCAGCCTCCGAGTCTTCCATTGAATCTTGTATGTTGAATAGGATGCAGACTGGCTGAACTCCACCCAGGATAGATTACCAAACAGCAGTGAAGTTAAATAATGTGAGACTCTTGACTTAAGGGACAAAAGGGAAGGGATTCTTTAGACTGTCATGCGTATTTATTTCCTTACTTCAAATTATACCATGTCAGCCATGCTGCATTCAGAAGCCCCCAAATGATTCTGCTGACCAGGCCCTGGACTCCTGCCCCAAAGTCTTGCCGTGGTGTGGCATTCTCAATAAGCTCCCCTCAGAAAATGTTTGGAAAGTAACTGGTTCTTATAAATGCATTTTGATGCTGCTGCATATTCTAGACACCCCTAGGTAGCTTTATATGCTATTTAAGGGTTGCATTGCACAATTTATGTCATAAATTATTAAATGACTTAATGGACAATGCATTAGAAAGAAAACAGGCAAATTACAGAATAATTTAACTGTTGCAAAGAAGCAGAGCAACATGCAAGACGTAAAACACTCTATTTTGACACAGAATGCCCAAAGCTAAAGCAATTAAGGCTGCAAAATATTGCCGGCTGACATGACGTATATGTAGATTTGTCATTCATTGGCAAGGCTTGGTAACAATCTCAGGTTACGTGCACCATAAAACAATCCATGTGGTAGAAAATGCTTTTTGCTGGGAGTGCTCTAAAGACGAGGGTTATGTATCATTTAGGCACATCACCATTTTACAGATAGCGTTTGTTGATGACAAAAGAGACTTCGTCAAGGGAAGCATCTCCAAGCTGGTCCCTTTAGACCCTGCTTGCTGTTATGTTGCGCTCTCAAGATGGTGAAGTAAATATTCCCCCATCCTAACAACCTCATTTAAATCAGCACTTGAACTCTAGTGAGCAAACCTCAGCAGCCAGTTTGACATTAAAATGCTAACAGACTTCCTATATTTCACCCTTGAGAATTAGGCCGATCTTTTCAAATGGGCGGAAACCAGACAAAAGTTGAGAAACCACCAAATTACTCGTGAATGGGGGGAAGTGGGTGAGGCCAAGAGAAGGGCATGTGGCCACCTGGTGTTCCCATAAAGCCAGACTAGGATCCAAGATGGGCCAGATTTTGCCCCAGGGCTATATTTCTGCCTCCTATACCAGGAAGTCATCCAATCCAGAGGTAGATGCAACTGTGGCCAACCAGATGTTTTCAGAAAGCTCACAGGCAGACAAAGATGAAGATGTGTCTTCCTATGCCTTCCCAGCCATTTCTGCTCTCAGGTGCTGTGTCAGCATGAGACACAAGGCAGAGTTAAACAACAGTTTACAACAGTTAAATCTGTTGTTAGCCAGGCAAGGCCCAAGTCTGATCAGAAGAACTGCTGTTGCCCTCCAGACTGAGGGAATCCCAACAGACTGCCTGGGTCAGCAACATCACCTTGGAGCCAAAGATCCAGCATCACCAGAGAAGGCTTTGACCTGATGTGTTGGCACCCTGGGGCAGCAGTGCAGAGAGCAAGGAGTTTCATGCCCCAGTTCTACCCTGAGCATCTCCTGCCACAGAGGTACCTTCTTTAGGCCGTCTTCTCTGTGGAGTTGTAATACTGTGGAGGAAGATGGCAGCACATGTGCTCAGGTCACATCCCGCTCCAGCATTAGGGGGTGTGCGGAGACATGTGCACAGAGGAAGGTCTTCATGTCTTCATACCCAACACACTGGGAGTAGGAGGGGGCCAGGGAAGCAACAACGGGAGCAGTAGTCACAGCCCTCCCCTCTTCCTCCACACAGCAGGGAATAACTCCCGAAGAGCACTAGCTTGCTACTTCTGAACATGCAGGTTGGCTTTGTCTAACTATAAGTCATTGGTTGACATATCCTCTGTGAATGTGTACCTTTCGAAATCTTTTGAGGTGGAAGCCATCCTTCAATATCACCTATGCATGCACAGTTTTCCTTTGTTCAGTCCGCAGCCTATTGTCAATCATTGTGGCTGAATGGTACCAAGTTCCGGTATTATGAGAGAATGTCTCCTAATGCTGGGAACAATAGAGAGCAAAAGAAGAAGGGGACGGCAGAGGATGAGGTGGCTAGATGGAGTCACTGAGGCAGTCGGTGTGAGCTTGAGTGGACTCTGGGGGATGGTGGAGGACAGGAAGGCCTGGAGGAATGTTGTCCATGGGGTCGCGATGGGTCGGACATGACTTCTCAACTAACAACAACAACAACAAATGTCTCCTTGATTCACTTTACGAGTACCTGCTCTTCTTGGTTTCCTGTATCTCTATCAACCACCTGATTTAGGGTAAATAGAAACTTGACCAGCATGTTTTTAAAAATTATTTCTGATTCACATTTTTGGATCAGAAATCACCCAGAGGTGATTTACCATTTAAAACAGTATGTGTGGGACACTACATACAGCAAAATGGAGAACAGGAGACAAGCCATCGCTGAAAATAGTCTTTCCCAACCTGTGTTCTCTAGACGTTTTTGACTTCAGCTCCCATCAGCCCTAGCCAACATAGATAATGCTTAGCAGTGCTTGGAGTGTTGTCCAAAGCATCTGGAAGACACCAGGCTAAGAAAGGGTCATTTCTTTAAAAAATGAATGTAATGCTAAACTCAATTCTGGTCCACTTCCATTTAGAACAAAGGGGGTCTGGAGGAAGAAAAATGTGGAGGGGAGGGAAAGGGCATTAAGGATCCCTTTTGCTCTAAGAATCAACTCCTAATTCCACCAGCACCACTACTTTCTCCATTTCTCTGAAGAGAAGGGGCACCAAAGTCAAGGATAAAATTGACAGGTTCTTTGATAGATACCCAGTGTGGATCTGCTGGGTTAAAGGAAGAAAGTTGTGAAGAGGAAGAAACTGGCAAGATTCACAATAGGAATGTGCCTTCATTAGGGGCAGGCAGACTTGCACAAGTGCGCCCTTCCACAAGACCCCCTGAGGCAATCAACACTGCAGAATGCATGACCCCATTTACACAAATTTAAAGACCTGCACAGGGGAAGCATCCCATTTGTACAAATCTCCAGATCTGAAAAATCAAACAATCCCTTTTGTACAAACTGCCGCTGCTATTTAAAATAAATAAATAAATAAATCCTTCCATTGAATAGCCATGCTATCGATCAAGACAGCAACAGTGGGGAAAAATTGGAATGAAATCCATTAGGGCCAGGTCCATAAAAATCCATCACAATTTCACCTATCCCTAGCTGTACACACCTGAAACTGGTTCCAAAGCATTGAGTCCATTGCACTTGCTCCCAGGTAAGTGTTCATAGAATTACAGCTTTAGGAGCTTTATTTGTTCAGCTGCCATTCTTTCCTGAATGAGACATCCCTGCAGAACATATAAGCATAAGTAAGACGTTAAGGGGTCATTCGGCAGATCTTTTGTGTGATATGCATGACATTGCTGAGCAGAAAGAGATTTCTTTTAACTCCTTTAAAGATTTATTTCTGCTGGAGCTCTCCAATTAACTGGGTTTTAGAAAACAGACAGGATTTGTATTTAGGTAGGAAGAAAGTGTGTTCTCATTATACTTTCATTCTCATGTTAGATTTATTACATCTTGCCATTTTAATTTATTTTAGGGACTCAGTCTTATCTAATTCTTCACATTTACATCTCTCATCTAACAAAAATAATAATACATAAATAATATCAGACAACATTTTTGCAAGTTTCCTCTACGTGTATGCTTTAATTGTCCTAACACTGTGGAGTAGAAACTTAGCAAACTACAAAGGAAATCTCCATGTGACATGAAAAATGATTGTTTCACTTCCCTTTCTCACTGCCATCTTTGTTTCAGGTTCACAGCATAATAACAGATGAAGAGATATCCTCATCAAGCTACCACTGCATGAGACACAAGGCAGACAGTTAAATCTGTTGTTAGCCAGGCAAGGCCCAAGTCTGATCAGAAGAACTGCTGTTGCCCTCCAGACGGAGGGAATCCCAACAGACTGCCTGGGTCAGCACCATCACCTTAGAGCCAAAGAGCCAGCATCACCAGAGAAGGCTTTGACCTGATGTGTTGGCACCCTGGGGCAGCAGGGCAGAGACCAAGAGTTTCATGCCCCAGTTCTACCCTGAGCATCTCCTGCCACAGAGGTACCTTCTTTAGGCCGTCTTCTCTGTGGAGTTGTAATACTGTGGAGGAAGATGGCAGCACGTCTCCTCAGGTCACATCCCGCTCCAGCATTAGGGGGTGTGCGGAGACATGTGCACAGAGGAAGGTCTTCATGTCTTCATACCCAACACACTGGGAGTAGGAGGGGGCCAGGGAAGCAGCAACGGGAGCAGTAGTCACAGCCCTCCCCTCTTCCTCCACACAGCAGGGAATAACTCCCGAAGAGCACTAGCTTGCTACTTCTGAACATGCAGGTTGGCTTCGTCTGACTATAAGCCATGGGTTGACATATCCTCTGTGAATGTGTACCTTTCGAAATCTTTTGAGCTGGAAGCCATCCTTCAATATCGCCTACGCATGCACGGTTTTCCTTTGTTCAGTCCGCAGCCTATCGTCAATCATTGTGACTGAAAGATACGTGCCAGGTGGAGGTACTGCAGCCTGCAGTTGGCGTACTTCTGATGCACATGAACGAGCCAGGCCAGTGGAGATTTGAAGGACAGGGGGTGGGGGAAGCAAAAATGGAAAAAACGGGGGGTGGGGAGATGGTGGCACTCATTTTAACTGTTTTTTCTATGGATAAAAAAAATCCCTGTGGGGAAACTTAGAATGGAAGCTCAATACTTTGGCCACCTAATGAGAAGGAAGGACTCATTGGAAAAGACCTGATGCTGGGAACGACTGAAGGCAAGAGGAGGAGGAGACGGCAGAGGCTGGATGAAGTCACTGGGGTGGTGGGTGGAGGGTGGGTGGACTCTGGGAAACACTGCAAGACAGGAGAGCCTGGCATGCTGTTGCCCAGGGGGTCGTGAAGAGGCGGGCATGACTCCATGACTGAACAGGGCAAGATTGGAGGACGGAGGAATCCCAGATTTGTTCAGGGACCCCTACAGCAGGGGTGAGCAACTGTGGCCCATCCCATGCTTTGGCCTACATCTTTCATACATCTTTCAGCCCAAATCTTCTACCTGCCGTGAAGATTTGGGCTGATGAGACTAGCAGGCTGAATTATCTGGAGGGCCACCATTGGCTGCCTTGTTGTATTGCTGCTTTCCTCTGATCTCCTGTTCCTAGTGTATCCTTTAAAGAATATGATTATCCAAGGTAAAGAGGCTTTCAAATGTTTTACCAGTATAACTGTATTACTATAATAATGTCTAGAGTTGCATATAGCATGTTCCAAGGACTGAAGATATCCGATGGGCATTCAGCAACTCTCCAAGAAATAGTGCACAACCCTGTCCCCATATTTCATTCTAATGTAACCTTTCCATTTTCAGCTGTACAACATTAGTCTAGAGTCAAGAGGACTCAAAGGTCACAAACAACATTGTTGTTGTAACAGTACGAGAGCAGAATAAGGTTCCACATTAGCAGGTGCAAGACCAGTCTTGGCTTTCATCCAAACATTCCTGCTGCTGTGTGTGTGTCTGTGTGTCTGTGTGCATGTGTGAGTGTGAGTGTTTTAAATGATTTCATGTTATATATCAGAACTAATTATTCCTGTTGGGCCAACCTCGGGAAATGTCAACAGTACATTGTAAGTGCTAATTGGGGTGTCCATGCTCTTCAGCAGATTTGGGATCCAGCACGCTGGATTGGTGAGGTTAGGCATGTTTTAGAAGACCGTAGTATAATGAGCTTCGTCTCCATGGAAGAAGCAGAGATTTGCTGCTCACACTTAGCATTGCATCTGCACCAGTGCTTCTGCCAGATACAAAGGAAGCTTCCCAAGTAGGCCAACCGCCCAAGGCCAAAGCAGAGAGACAGGCAAGCTACAAGGAAATCCAAAGGCAGAACTCTAGGCTACTGTGAATAAGGAAAAGCACAGATATATTTACATGGTGTTCACTTGTTTGTTTGTGTGTCTGCAGTTGATGCAAATATTATCATTAAAAATGACCCATTGTTCAAAATCCTCAGAGATTTCTAAAAGCCTATGAATGTCATTATCGGAAAATACCCATTTAGAAGGGAAATCTGTTTCATTGCAGGACAATTATCTTGCATTCGAGTGATTCAATCATTATTTTGATCCTCCTCATCATTGGTATTACTTTAAAATAATAGTTGTATTCCTCCCAATTCACTAGACCACACTGGCTGCCAATGTGTTTAACGGCAACAGTTCCCCAGCAGCTGATGTACTAGGTTGCTGGCTGGTATCTCTCAAAGACAGAACACAAGGAAAAGTCCACTCAGAATTTCTTAATGGAACTAATTATCATGTCTGTATGCATTGAGGAGGAAGTCATGCTCAGTCCCTTTTGTCCCAGCATCACAGCCCTTTAATGATACTGGCCCTGTATCATGAGACTGTGTGACAGACATAACTGTCACCTCACTGAGTATCACTGGAAGGGCTTGCAGATGCTGTCTACCCCACAGCGGAGGAAGGGAGGTTGCCAACAGACAGGCTCATCACTTAGAACCATAGACTAGTAGAGTTGGAAGGGGCCATGAAGGCCACCGGGTCCAACCCCCTGCTGTTGGAGGACACCACATCACACCATCCCACTCAGATGGCTGTCCAGCTTCTTTCTGAATGTCTCTAGTGTGGGAGAGCCCACCACCTCTCTGGGCAGCTGGTTCCACTGTTGCATTGCTCTGACCGTGAGGAAGTTTTTCCTGATATCCAGCCTGAACCTGGGTTGTTGCAACTTGAATTGATTATTCCGTGTCCTACACTCTGTCATCAGCAAGAAGAGGTCTTGACCATCCTCTTTGTGACAGCCTTTGACGTGCTTATGGAGGGATATCATGTTCCCCCTCTCAGTCTTCTCTTCTCAAGGCTGAACATGCCCATTTCTCTCAGTCCCTCCTCATGGGGCAGTGTTTGATTAGTCTTGGCCATTTGAATAAATAAACCTTGTTGTCAATGGGTTGCAACCGCTTAACAATAGTAGCGGTACCATGAATGAATGATGGCAGATCATGTGTAGGTATTCATTCTACGGGACACAGAAAGGACTTTGGACTCTTGGTCAGAATTGGTAGCTGACAGTTTGACTTCCATCTTGAAACCTGTGTATATTGTCACTGCTCCCTGATCACACTCTTAGGCCAATAAGGATGTGAAGGCAAATGTGGATCCAAAGTGTGTTCCAGGATGATATTGAGCTCCACAGTCAATGCAACGCTCCTTTCAGCTGAGTGTACTGCAACATTCACAGAAACCCATCCCTGCAAAGTATTGTGCCACCTTGTTTCGGCCTGAGAAATGGAAGTCTGTTATATATGGCTGCTCATGTCTCTATCCAGTTTAGCTTTCTCCAGCCCAGTTTCCTCCAGATGCTTCAATTTCCATCAGCCACAGCCAGCAAGGCCAGTGATCAGGAATGTTGAGAGTTGTAGTCTAAAATATCTGTAGGACAACAGGTTTGGGAAGGCTCTTCTAGCTGTATACTGATGAAAAGTTAAGGTGGAGAGGTGTGCAACAATTAAAATTTAATATGAAAAAGTGCAAATTGCTCCAATAGATATCTGCCCTGTGTCCTCCCCCTGTACTTGTACTTGTAATTGTAATGTTTAATTGATTGATTGTAATTAATGTATTTTAATGTCGTTAGCTGTTCAGTGGCATATACATTTGAAAATTTAAAAAAATTAATCTTAAAAGCATTCTATCCAAACCATATGTGTTACAATATCTGCATTACAAATAGAATTGCAAATCCTAAAAATGATTATTTTAAAATGTTACACTAATATAAAAGGAAAGATCCATATGTATAAGTATATATTATTAAAACCTTTTAAAATGACATATGGACCAAACACGTTTGACTTTGCATCTTTGTCAGTGGCCAGTGCAAAACTACAAAGTGAAAAACAATTTTCTGATCAAAATATTATTCTGTCTCAGAAGCATTTTTCTGCTGACAAAACATAAAAGGGGAAGAAGCCAATGTAAAGAAAAGAGCTTCAGAGTGCAAACTCCTCATTGCAACAGAGAGCAGAACCCACACGGTCGGATATTATCTAAACCTGTTAGGGAATGAACTTATGGTGATTAAACATCATCCAAGAAGCTGTAGGATTTTTTGGACTTGCATTTCCAAGACTGGAGACTGTGCTCCAAGCTCAGAGTTGGACATCAGACCTCTGACCCCCATCCCTCACCTCACCCCTCAGTCAGCATGCAAAAAGGAAACCAGCTGTTCTTCAAGCTACAGAAAGTGACTTCGAAAAGGTTAAAAGTGGCTGGGAAAGACAAAAAGGCCCATTTGGTGGAAAATTCAGGGCAGGAAGGTGAGGATTGCCTTCCACTCCACATTGAATGCCCATAAGCCTCCAAGTCTGGGAATTTAGGGCATCCCAATCAGACAATGCCCTTAATTATTCACTTCCACCCAGAAAGTACCCCAAAACTTGTTCTATTGCTGGAGTTGTGAACCTTGTGGCTTTCTAGTTGTTGTTGGATTCTAACTCCATTATCCTTTTCCATGGGCCACGGTAGGTGCTGATGGAGTTGGAATCCAACAATGTCTGGTGGACCATTTACTCCTCATCCCGTTAAGGTGGAACCATTGACCCAAGATACATATTGAGATGCTAGCACACCTGACAAATAGACAAATACAGAGTCTTTGCCTTTTACATTGATTTTGGCTTAAACTGGAATACTTCCACCCCTCCTAACTAGTTCATGCATGAAGACAATGTCTGCACAACCGAACTGGTACCCCAGCCAGGAAGAGATGTTTCACAGTAATAGTGAAATATCCTGGCTGCATTGGAGTAACTGTGAATGCAACTTCATAGGAGTATCTTGCAGCTGCACCTTGGGTTCCAAAATGCAAGTGCAGAAGAAATAACTAGCAAAGAAAGATACAGCTGTGCGCAGGTTTTGACTCCATCTCTCTCCTTATACAATACAGACAGGAAAGGATCCAGACAAGCAGGTGGATTTAGCCATTTCCAGAAAAGTACGTAAGAGAAGTTTTAGGTGGAGGATGAGATCTTTCTGCAAGAGTTAATGGTTATGCTCTTGGATAGATTCAAAATGAAAAAAACAAATGCAGTGTATTTAAAAGGCATATGTGTGGTTATTTATTCATATCTCACAACTAGAGCAATGTTGTCAACGCAGGTCAACCACCCCTTCTGTAAGCAAAAGGACTTGTGCCGTTCCCATTCATGCTTAATATCTAGGCCATGTATTATAACAATAGTACCAAAGGGCATGATCCTGTCAAAGGCAAGCCCTCTGACCTCCCATTAATTTAATTATGGAGATTTAGGCATATGTTTCTCTCCTATGGAACTTGATGGGTTGGAAGTACAATGCACTTTTTGCAGTAGGAAGAGGCCTTCTGAAAGAGAAGGAATCCACTTGTGGAAGCTCTCCTTGGCAGGTGGAGGAGGAATACTGCTTCAGCAGGGTCTCCTGGTCCTCTGTGTTACATTTTCAGGAGCATGGAGGAACTGTCACGAGACGCTGGGGGCCCAGTTCCATCCAGCAGAAATCTGGATCCAGCCCAACATGCTTGACATTGCTTCATTTTGACTGACCCTGCCCAAAGCCTAGACAACCACTATTTTTGTCTGCTGGGAGGCAGGCAGAAAATGGGCCCTCCCTCTTAATACACATTTAAGCATAGCAATCTGCTTTACACACAAAAAGAAACTGAGCGTTCAGCTCCCTTTGGGTTGTCTCTCTGCAGCAGTCACCCCCATTTTTAATCTCCAGGGCATGGCGAGGGAGTACTGTAGCACCTCATGTGTGTGTGAACCAAGACTGGGTGAATTATTGATGTGGTTGACAAGCCACCCACAACCTTCAAACAGTCCATGGGTTCTGGGTGGCTTGTCAACCACATCAAAAATTTGTCCTCACTGTGTTCAATTCATAACAAGAAGCTACAATGTTAGGAGTTGGATCACCAACCTGGCACCCGTGAGTGGCACAGCTCACTGTGGGGAATCGAAACTCAAGTCGTTTCTCTGCCTCAGATCCTGAACGGGCCTCATTTCATTTGCTCTAATCCAGCAAAGGCCCCTGTTGGCCAAAGGGGCAGGAAACTGTTCTCACCCCTTTCTACTTCCCTCGACTCCCCACCCCTCCTTCTAATGCTGTTAACGGGCTGGGGGAGTGTATATATGTTTAAAGCTTATATATTTTAGGTGGCACGGACAGCTGTAGGGGAAATGCAAAATCATCAACCATTTCCTTATTTAAAATATTTATATCCCATCCAATACTAAGGGTCTCAGGTCTTGTCCCCTTTCCGTCAGTGGGAGTATCTCATAAGCAGGTACATCAGACACAGCCCTGCATCTTTATAGACAATCTTACCCAACCCATTTTATAGAAATCCAACCTTGCCTTCATAAAATCAACCAGATGCTCTTCCAGCGTGGGGTTCCCATCTCTCCAAATTTAGAATGTGTGTGCTTTCATTCCCTTGGGCATAGTAGCTTTGTCTATCGTGTATTAAGTATGCTATGGCAATAAATAAGGGCCATTCTCCCACACAAGACTTTCACAAGTGAGGAGGCAGAAAACAAATTTGTCATATACGTCTGAGCAGCAGCATCCTGAGACTGGCTGGCTAGGAAGTCTGATAGTGTTTCAACATGCCTCTATGCAAAATAAGTGATAAATGTATGCTAAGCAGCCAGCCTCGCCTCCACCAAATTATTCTGTGTGTGCACACTCGCATGCATGCATGCATGCCCGTATGCAGGGAGAAAGTGATACAGATACATAATGGCCTGAAGATATTCTGCAGATCAATTGACTTTTGAAACTCTGTGGAATTCTATTGCCAGCCAAAAATCTACAAACATGTACAAGCAATAAATGAAACGATCCCTGCAATTTCAGGGACATATGGTATTGTTTTGCATCAAACAGTACAGATCACAATTAATAACTTACTTCTATCAAAGTGGGGGGAACCTAGTTGCAATGCGAGAGAGCTGCCCACAGAATCAGTTCTCAGACTGATGTGCCACAGGACAGAGACAATTAACAGTGGAATCCTAAACATGCTTACCTCAGAGTAAGTCCTAGAGATGTCAAGAGAGTCTACTCCTTATGAGACATACACAGGATTGCGCTGTTCATAATCCAAGGCTCCAGTGCACCTGACAGAGGAGGTGACCTGTTGAATCTCTGCACGCTTCAGTACTCTAGTCTTCCAATCAGTCTCTGCCTTAAACAGGCAATTCTTACTCTCACGTTCCCCCAAAGTGTTCCAGTAGTGGTGTAAAGAAAAAAAATGCTTCCACATTTTCAGGAAAAAGTAAGCTATCAAACATGTAGGGAAAACTATGGTGGGTGATGACAGATGGACAAGGATCTGCCTTCTCTGAATGGAAAGCAGCTTCTGCAGTAGGAAGGGCTCTACTTGTGGGTAAGTCTCTCTGCTGGATTCTGGGAAATCTCTCCACATGACAGCTCATGACTTTCTAGGCAGCATGTGCAGGTGGCCGGAAGAGCTGCCGTGCAAAGGAGAAGACCAGGAAGTCCACTTCTGCCAGCACAGCTGATCCAGATTAATACTGGGGCCAAGCCACAGATTCCCCATTCAGGTTTTAAACAGCAGTAAACTGGGGTGGGTGTGGAAATTAAAGGCTAAATCAATATTTAGTCTGTTGTTGCTTACCACTTAGTTTCCAAGCTCTTCACTTACCTTCAGTCTCTCTTCAATAGCAGCCAACTTCATTAAAGAACAAAAAGTAAAGTAATAAGTCATTTCACACCCTGTCTGACCATTCTGTGATAATAGCAAGATTTCATGCAAGGGTACAACATTATGCCCGTCTGCAATCACAGTCGCTTTGCAAAAATCTTAATTCACACTTCACATGCAGCTAACCTTGTTACCATCCCTTCATAAATCCATCAGTGTTGCAGCTGCACATCTTCACAGCCCCAGCATCTTAAAATTCATCACTTTGGCACCTTTGCATCACTACAGGTCAAAGTAAGGAAGACTACTAGGAATAATTAGAACTACCCAGATGTTTAGGTTTACTCCTTTCAAAAAATTCTTGTATTTGATGGGGTCTTTATTTTCATTTTTTAACTCTTCAGATTGGAAAGATGCATGCAATTATATTAGGGAGCCTTGAGACCAAAATCAAGTTTCAGACTCCTCCTCCTCCTCCTCTCTGCTCCCCCCTCCCCTTACAAGTATAGCTCTTTGTAACTGGAATTTGAACAAGCAGTGTGATAATGAGTAGGTTGAGGGAAAGAAAGGTGTTATCTCATTAAGGTAATTACTGAGACATCCCTACCATTATATCAGTTTGAAAATGTGGCAATTAAAGAGCCCTACATGGGCTCCTGGAGACAAGAGAACAAGACAATTCTTTTAGAACTCCTGCGTTGTAGTTAATGTGTGTCATATAAATGAAAAGGCAGGAGATGGTTTGCAAAACGCCTCTTTCTGTCTCTTCACACACATGTATGCACACTCAGCAGAGGAAGGCAGCCCTTGAAATTTCAGCCCTTCTTTCAATCATACCATACACATAAATAACACATTATCTGTATAAGCTCAATGCAAGGCTCCCAAACACTTAGTTTGTGCCCAAAACTGTCAACTGACAGTTGAGGTGGGACTACAAGAAAGGATGGTGAAGCTTCATTCTTGAAAACTTGTTCACAGAAAGCCAGTTGAAGCCATTGCCCAACTCACACCAACCCATCTCATGACCAAGACCTCCAGCATGGCCACCAGTGGAACATCAAAGCAGCCAAGCCAATGGCAGCCATGGCTTCCAGGCTTCAAGGAGCTCAAAGCAACTGGAGCAGGATAGAGGCGCTCAGGCCCAGTGCTCCGGATGAGCGGGTGCTGGGAAGCTGCTCTTGGGGACTGGCTCTAGCGAAAGCGTGGGCTGCCCACCGAGGCAGGTTGCCCTGCCAAGCAGATCGATGCTGTGTTCATGAGACCGGCCCCTCACCAAGGGCAGCACGTGCGCACCGGGGGTGGGGCATCATCCGTCCCAGGGCACTGCTGAGCAGCACGTGCAGGCAGGCTTGGAGCACTACGCATGACTGGGCTGCCACGTCCCATCCTGGCTGGGCTAAGACAGGGAGGAGAGCAGCAACAAGCCGTGTTCCCATCTGAAGTGAACATGCCGGACGATACCACCGTGTTGATGATGCAGGCTGTTCCCACACAATGTGTGGGCCCAGAACGTCATTCCATTCTACCGCCATCCATCAACGCCACATCGGCTTCAGCAGCCACAACAGAAGCCCAGTCTCTGCAGTGGCGAGCTCCTCCAGGTCCTTGGCCCCTGGCATTTCCCCCAGTTTTCTGGCTGTTGGCATAAGGCTTGGATCAACTGCTCATAGCAGGTGATTGCCACTTGCGGTGGGATTGGATAACCCTTTCAGTGTGCAAGCACCTGAGCGCATGTCCCTTCTGAACTATAAGGGGTATAGCTGAGCTTTCTCCTCGGGATGCTGTAAAAAAGGTGGCCTCAGCTCCCAAATGTGTGGGGCATGCCCTGGAATGCATGTAGTTCTATGGCAGAGTCAGTGGAAACACTGCTGTAGGATCCATGGAGAATAACCTGTGACTAGCACTACAGTCATTGTGTTACAGACTGCTTTTTTAGGGTAGCATTGACATTCATGTGAACATACTCAGAAGACTGAGTTGCTGCAGTAAGACCACCTTAAAATGAGAACACACAAACTATAAGAGTCTGTCATGGAAATCTATCAGGATTATATAAAAGAAACAAAAGTGCCAGGAGAATTATCAAAGAAACTTTCTCAGTTCAAATTCGCTTGCAACTCATAAACATAAATAAATAAATTTATACTCTAATTTGTTTATGTATTTATTTACTTAACTGTTCAGATACTAAATACAGCTGTGTTTGCTGTTGGATTTAGAATTTTTTAAAAATAATATATAACTGTACTGAATCCAGCAAACTGACACTTAAGTTTCTTGGTGTGAAACCAAGAACAGTTAATACAAGTGCAGTTAATATGTGTTCACTCAGCCCCACTGAGTTCAGTGGAATTTATTTCCAGGTAAGTCTGTTTAGGAACACAACCTTATAGTTTTAGGGTTTTAACCATTTCTCTCAGAATAGAATTTCACAAAAATAAAAAGTACAAAATTCAAAAGGTCAAATCTGAATCAGAGAAGTTTGCAAAACTTTGCACAAGCGATGGTTTCATCACACAGAATAGCTGTGTGAATCCGCCCTGCACTGCCAATACCTATGAGTACCATCAGTTTATGCATCACATTTATTGCCTAGAACTGCAACTAGAAAAGAATGACCTTGGAACAGAAACTTTCCATATGATGTAGAACAGGGGTCCCCGAACTTTTTCAGCAGGGGGCCAGTCGAAAGGTGCCAGTGTTGGGCACGGGCCAGCAAGGTGGTGCCGGCAGTGTATGCGGGCTGGCAAGGGGAAGGGGGTGGGGTGCGTGCACACCTGTGCATGCAGTGAGGCAGGGTGGAGCACGCGGTTGAGGCCAGGAGAGGCGAGGCGAGGCGAGGCGGGGGTGCACAGCGAGGCAGCAGCTCGCTTGCTCGCTCGCTCGCAGATCGTGTTCTCCGAGAGAGTCCAAAATGATCTCCACGCGAGCAAGTCGCCACCTCCCCGTGGGTGCAGCAAGGCGAGGCGGGCGCATGCACAACACGTCCAAAACCTCCGGTGGGCTGGATAAATAGGCATGGCGGGCTGGATCCAGCCCGCGGGACGTAGTTTGAGGGCCCATGATGTCGAAGAACTTTTTGATGACTAGCTGTATAAACTGTAGTGTCAAGGGAGATTGTGTGTAATTTTGATGCAAGAAATGTTCTAAACATAACATACTAAAAATATTACGAGGCAAAATATACTCTCAACCAGAAACACCATGCATAGGAGATCAGCATCCTCATGCCCTCAAGTCTAGAGGTAACCTGTGTACTGGTGAAGCTGATGATTCCCGTGTCAGTTGGGTTCCTGATCCATTGTGGCTTTTATTTGATCTTCACAGGAGCAACTGATGGTGTTGAACCCCATCCTCAAAATAGATTCACCACCTTGAAGCATTTTGGAGAGCTCCAGTAAAGCTCAAAATAACATCTGAAATGGGTAAGGAACTGAACTGGCATAGGTGTCACCAGCCTCCCCTACCTATGCAGAGATAGGCAACCCTACATACATTGAATTGTATCAGATGTTAGTCTAACTGAGGTCCCATTCATTTCAATGGTTCTACTCTAAGCAGAACATTGGATGCAATCTGCTGTATTGGATCCAGATGTAGTAATGCTTAGAGCGGGCCCGATGAAATCAATGGAACATCACCTGGTCATGACTGAAGTAAGTCTCATTTATTTCAGTGGGTCTTCTTTAACCATGAGTAATTCTGGAGCCAATCCATAACTTACATCTGTTGTATCTCATACAGATGGGATGGATTATATATCATGAAAATAAATGGAGACCATAAACATATCTAGAAATTTGACAAAACAATTCTGGTTGATCCTATACAGAACTGAATAACCTAAAGGTTCATATATGTTGAGTTTAGCTTCTGCTCACCTGTTAATTAGCTATCCTGGATGTCTTAGAAATTAATCTTGATTCTTGATACATCTTTCTAATGAAAACCATATAAGCTAAACTGCCTTTCAGTCAGGCACAATCCAGTCCAGTGCTTTCAATCTGAATAGATCCATGTTGGCCAGTGTCAAGGCACCCTCTGAAAATGCATCTTTTTATGCATTTCCTTTCTATCATTTTATATTCCAAGTGCATATTAAGATTCATGTATTAATTGCCATGCATACTTTATAATAAAATTTAAATACATGCAAAAATAAAAACAAAAGCTATACAATATTCAAATATTAGGTTTCTGTTTCAAAAAAGGTATCTGAGTACAAAGCAATATTCTGTTGCCATTTAAAAACAATTTCCTCCAAATCTCAGTCTTTTTTAGAGCCAAATCATTATGGTTTAGAGGTATCTCTCTCGACCCATTCCAACTTGTCAATTATATACATGTATCTAAAATCTTTATTCTTTGTAGTTTTTATTCTAGATTTTGGACTCAGTAACAAATAAATTAGTCCATCCACTGCTATTGCCTAAAGTTATTCTTTCTTAATATGTCCATTCCTTTTTCTCAGCATACACTGAATGCCCTTACTATCTTCAGTTAACCATTGAATCATACCCGATTCATCCATCTTTGGCTTAAGTTTCGAAAGAATTCCTGGGCGAATAATAAAAATAAATCCATAGCATGTCAGCAAGACAATATTCATACATTCAGGCTACATGGTGCTTACTTCTGAGTAGATGTGTCTAGGGTTACACTGTTGGATTCTTTCTTAAAATAATTACTTTCTCATATTAACATAGTTTCTTATACTGACACCATAAGCATTTCTTACTGAAGAGCACCCCGAGCTAATATGATTAAATTTGTCTTTATTTAGTCTACGATACTGTCTTTGGATCTAATATAGTTAGTTCTTTGGTTGCCAGTGAATGAATTGTGAAAAAGAAGTAAAAATGAAATTACTGTTTAAGCACAGCAGATCATTGCAATCATCCTAGCAATATCCATCTGAAAATAGTTTGCACTTTTGTATGTCCTTTGAAGAAAGAAATAGAGAAATCCAGACCCACTGGCCCCATGGTAAAGTAGAAAGAGGCAGATTTCCAGTTGGGATTGATATTAGTTTAAATTCAGCAGCTGGTCACTAATCGCCTGCTCATAATTATCACTGTAATGTTAGGGGATGCAATTAGTACCAAAGCCATTTCTATGTGTCTCTTTGAAATCACTCCTAATTTAGGGTGGGGGGATGTGTTGGAAAGTTTCCATTGCAGGCAGGCTTGTAGGAAAATAGGGCATAGTGATATGAAAATCAGCAGCACTTGTATGTGATAAAAGTTGCCAGCTGGTAATTGGACCCCAGCTAATGCCCCAGCCTGGATTTTAACAAACCTGTGAAACCTTGGGCTCTCTAATCAGGAAGAATAAAGACTTGGGCCAAAGTTCAAAGTTGGACTGGATCTGAAAAGCAAAGGCAGTGATGTAGTATGATAATGGAGCCTTCCACCTGGGGAAATTGCAGGCTTTCCCTTGCTGGAGACATTCAGAAAATGTCTGGACAGTCATCTGATTGGGATGGTGTAACTTAGTGTCCTACAGGAGCGGGGGGTTGGACCTGATGGCATTTTGGGCCCTTCCAACTCTACTATTTTATGACTGAATGATGTAGCCAAGGATGACTCTTTAATATATAATCTTGTCATACCTTGCACAGATTCCTGCCTCTCCAAACAGCCACACCCAGAGGTTGAATTTAGATTTAAGGGGTTTCAATTCAGATCAACTACCCTGGCAGGACAGGACTTCCCCACCCTCTCCTTCCTGCAGCAGCTCCTCTAGCCCCCCTGAAAATGTTATACAGAGAATCAGGAACCCCAGTGAATGGAGTGAGCTGGAGTAAAGGACGAATCCCAAAATCAGGCAAAGGAACCTTCCACAAGTAAAGCCCTTTGAAAGAAAGCAGAACATAGATCCGACCAATTTTGATATGAATATAAGATTGAGGTTTGATTCCTCAATGAAAGGGAGGAAAACTTCAAGAGAACCTTTGGTTGTTTAGTCATTGCTATTTATCTATACCTGATCAGAACTAAAATATACTCACCTCCTTCTCCATGCAGTGGACTAACCATGGTCTAGTTTTTAGGATGGTGGTGATCACAGCTTCTCCTTACAAGACCATCCACTGACTGGATTTCTGCTCACAAGATGTTCTCAACAGAGCAAGCTAGAAAGCAACTTTCACTAGTTTTCCCTTTACCCCACAAACCCTTACACTCCTTGAAATTCTGGTTCAGTCAGGGTGGAGGGCTTTGGAACAGTATAGGGCTGGAGGAAACAGTATAAATCATTTTTCAAAATTGTCCTTCTGCCAATAGGATCTCTCATTGGATCTCATTCCAAGCCATACATAAAAGCTTAGTATCCAAGCTGTCAATGATATGGGCCAATCATATTTAATTCATCTCATCCTGTTTAAAAACTAGTGATAATGAGAAAACCAATAAAGAATATCTGGTGCAGAAAAATACCCAGATGTAGGAATCGCCATTCTAGATCATGTCCATATATTTCAGTAATACCTGCCACCCAGTTTGCTCTAGAAACCCATGACCAGCATCTGAAGGTGATGTCTTTTCGTGGTTTGTTTGCTTCCTGCATCTAGTACTCTTAGGTATACCACATATGTCAATGGACGTTCTATTTAACTACTAGAGTTAGTGGTTGCCTTTGGAAGACTAGATTCCATAAATCCATCTAATCCATTTGTAAACTATCAAAGCTAGAGAGTAGGACCATATCTTATAGTGATGAATTCCATGGAGTCTTCCTCTTTTCTGGTTGTAAAAGCACCACAATATGTTAAGCCAAAGGCTTAAAAGGCCCTTTGACCAACTCTCTCACAAGCCAAAGTCAGATTGTTCTTAGTGTAGCACAGATCAATTTTTAAACTCACTAAAGCCAAAAGCACCTTTAGCCATTGGTGTTGTGCACATATATGAACATTACTGACCAGGGTTTAAAAAGCAGAGAAGAGCCCATATTTGAAATTGGACATATATCAAGCTACCCAAGCTAAAATGAGCAATGTTTTGGGGCACTACTTAAAGCACCTTGAATCTATACTCCTATTTTGGGTTAGCAACTGTCAATCCCACATAGAAAGCAGAAAGCAGACAATCGTACATTTTAGCTGGCCTGTGTAGCACCAGCATTTGTTCTACTGGCGTGGAAGAAGCAAGAACCCACCTACGTGAGGACAGTCATGAACTCCTGAAACCAATTGGAACTTTGAACTATGAAAGATGGATCTGTTGCTTTCTATGAGAGTTAAAAAGAATTAGGGATAGAGCGTGAAGAGGTGATGCTAGGAAGCAGCTCGAGGCTTTGAGTAACTCATCTCAGTATCGATCATTGCTGCTGCAGGTATTGTTGCAAAAAAAATAACATGCTCCTCTAGGACCTCTTAGTTTAGAGTAGGGGTCAGCACTTATATTAATGGAATTTGCCCAGCAGGCCAATTTAGACAGATGGGGTATAACCAATGCTAAACATACCAAGAGTTGTAGATCCAATGAAATGAATGAAATTTGAGTTAAACTAACACAGAACTATCCTGGAGCTGAGTCCTTGGCTCCATAGTTACTCCCCTCCTTAAAAAAGCGAGCTGCTAATGACAAGGGCCTGGCCTTTACTCAGGCACTATACTTGGGCCCAGGCTATATCACTTCAGACTGATGGTGGCAATCCCAAAACAATAAATCCCCGTACACAGAGAATAAGTGTGTTAGGTTCTAACCGATATTCAAGGGCTGTCTTCCCCAATCTGGTGCCCTCCAGCTGTTTTGGATTTCAGCTCCCAGAATTCCTGCACATTAGCCATGCAAACTGGGGCTAATGGAAGCTCATATCCAAAATACCTGAAAGAAACCAGGTGAGGCAAGGCTGTACACAGACAGAGGTTCACAATCGCAGTCAGAAAAAAGCTGAAGGTCTGAAGAATCACCACTCCTAGTCTGATTATTTCAGCCATTACTATATGAAAATAAGCTATTACTGCATGAGCCACATCATATAGGTTCTGCAGGGTTGTAATATCTCAAAAGGTCTTCATTTATTATGCCTTCAGTATTGCATGCCAGGAACATGATGTGGTGGGTGAGGGGGAAGCTGTTTTGTTTTGGATACTTCTACAAAGCTATGTGTTTTATCCATTTCTCCAGGCATCACTTTTTAATTGCAGGGATTTTTACAACCTTATATTTCTCTGTGGATGGAAAACTGAGTAGTCCAAATGGCTTTTCCTTTCAGAATATGCATACTAAGAAAGGGATAGAGTCCAGGGATTAAAAACAAAGAAACCAGTATACTACAGAAATGAAATATTTGTAAAAACTTCAATTTGCTATCTAACACTGAATCAAACACAAGAGAAATTGCCTTAAATCATCAGTATATCTACTGAAATTGTCTCCACTAACTGGAAGCAGCTTTCCAAGGCCTAGGAAAGGACAATTTTTCAGCCCTACCTGGAGGTGTCATGGATGGATTGAATCTGCAACCTTCTGCATTAAAAGCAGGTGCTTTACTACTGAGTCATTGCTCTCACCACAAATCAAGTTGAATTTGTCTTCTCCTGTTAATCTATGAATCTGATATCAGCAGGTGTAGTTTCTCTGACATCCCAACAGCTGGTGAGTGGTTAGTCTTACTATTTAGACATCCTAGAAGACATTTCTAAAACCAAAATGTGGCCCTTCTTATGTCACAGGAGTTTGCGTTCACTCTCTACTGCTGCCAGGAGAAAGACCCTCTCATCTTATTAACTTACTAACATTAAAAATTATTAGTTCAATGAGCATAGTTCAAGATTACAGAGGGCATGCCTACACACAGGGAAAGAAAGGAGCAGAAAAGACATGGAGGCCAGGAATAAAATATAATGTTCCATACGGACCAAGTAGAAAAGCACAGTGGATTTTGTGATTTTTCCAAGACAAAATAAGGAAATCACATGCAGGCATACAACAAAAGGCCAGTGGGTGTGATCCAAAATGTTAGCTAATATCAGGCTATACACAAGCACAGCTTCATGCCTGCCTTCTTTTTGCATCACTCGACTAGAGTCAATCCAGAGTTGAGATTAATTTTGAACTTTTAACAATCCCACTGAGCATTTAATGTTATCTATCATCTCAAGAGTAAGAGGGATGTATGGCTTCTATCTGGCAATTAATATATCATTATTTCTCTCCTCCACCCCCTACCCTACCTTATGTTGATCAAATGTCCTCTGTCTACTCTCATATCCAGAAATCAGTGTTCTTCCTTGCTAAGGGTTGCAAATAAGGCTGAGCTTCCTTGCTGGCTGCCGGTTCTAACTCGAGGTACCTCTTGCAGTGCAAGTGTCCTTTTCCCAAGATGCCAGTCAAATGCTTCCGAGATGCCTCCAAGCAGGGTGGAAGCCAGTAGCTTTCCCTTGCTTGCGTTCAGCATCGGTGATGAGATGGGTACTGCCCTTGTGGGTGGAAGTTCCATTCCCAATCCTCTTAAAGAATATGCAATGATCAAGTAAAAGGAGGGTTGGATACGAGCGTTGCTTGTTATTGTTTCCTTCGGGTTTTCAAAGCCTTGCTATATAGGACACTTTGCCCTCTTTTCACTCTTTGGGCTAACACAGTGAAAGCGAGAATGGCATAATCACTCAGAACTGTGTGCGAGCGCGCATTAACGCAGGCTTGGCGAGCGCGTTAACGAAGAATCTCACGTTTGATCGCAAAGCAGAAAGCGAATTAAAGCGCTCATCGGAAATCTTTCCCTCCCTCTTTCAAACTGAGCCTCCTCCGCCTTAGCCTCATCTCCTCGTAATCTCTCGCCGCTGCAGCGTTGCCGGGAATGGTCTTCCGCCTTGAGAACTTGAAGCAGCCGTCGGTTTAGCTCGCTTGATTCCTGGGTGAGACCTGCCCGCTCAGAGCTCTGGGCCTGGCGCTTCCCCTCGCTCTCCGCAGGCAGAGCCGCCTTGTTCCGGTGAAGGACCTAGGGAAGGGCCCAGCAGCCAATGCCACCATTTAGCGGGTACTACTTGGTCAAGCACCTTCCCCGTCTCTTTATTCACTGTTTTGGAAAGCAGAGGCAGCCGGAAAGAGGCCACAGAGTTAGACGGAAACTACTCAGAAGAAGCTACGCAGGCGTGCCGGCTCTGGGAGCTGTCTATGGTGCTGAAAAAATTTCCGCCTTCGCACCAAGCAGAGATACCTTCGTTTGGCTCGTATTCCGTGTTAACTGACCCCAAGCTGGGAATAATACTTTCTAATGGCAAACAAGTGCCATTCGTGAATATGGACTGCATAGCAGGCTTGTCTAGAAACTGAGGTTTGTGTAAGAAAGATCTGCTTCCTTTCAACTTTTCTTTTGCACGTGCGCACCCATACACGCTTATTGTGAATATTAAAAGGAGCTCTACTTCGGTATGTAGTTATCTTTATCCCTGCGTCCCTTTCAGCAAGATCTTGTGGGAGCCCACTTGGAAGCAAGTACCATCTGGTTCAAGGAGACTTAGAAACACAGAAACAGAGAGAGTCCGAAGGGGTCTCCTGGGCCATCTAGTCTGACCCCTGGCTCCAGCCGGCTCCACTCACGACATGCCCACCATGTGGATGTCCAGCCTGTCTTTGAACACCCGCACCGATGGGGCCTCAACGACCTCCCGTGGAAGCCTATTCCATACCCTCGGGGTCCTGATTGTCAGGAAGTGCTTCCTGGCATCTAAATGGAACCTTGGTTCCCTGAGCTTTGCTCCGTTGGAGCGCGTCCTGCCTTCCTCTGCAGGGGAAAACAGGTCTCTGCCCATCTCCATGTGACATCCCCTCACATACCTGTATGTCGCCAACATATCCCCTCTGAGTCTCCTCTTCTCCAGGCTGAAGAGACCCAGTTCCCTCAGTCTTGCCTCATACCCCATCCCCTGCAAACCAGCCAC
>NW_025335641.1:7099454-7153878 GCF_004798865.1 Varanus komodoensis
GATGCCAGGAAGCACTTCCTGACATCTAAATGGAACCTTGGTTCCCTGAGCTTTGCTCCGTTGGAGCGCGTCCTGCCTTCCTCTGCAGGGGAAAACAGGTCTCTGCCCATCTCCATGTGACATCCCCTCACATACCTGTATGTCGCCAACATATCCCCTCTGAGTCTCCTCTTCTCCAGGCTGAAGAGACCCAGTTCCCTCAGTCTTGCCTCATACCCCATCCCCTGCAAACCAGCCACCAACCTTGTGGCCCTACACTGCACTGACTCTAACCTGGCTATATCCTTTCTGTAAAGAAGGGCCCAAAACTGAGCACAGTACTCCAGTTGCAGGCTCACCAGAGTCATATAGAGTGGTAGTAATACCTCTCTCGATCTAGAAGCCACACTTCTGGCTATGCAACCAAGGGTGGCGTTCGCCCTCTTCACCACCACATCACACTGCTGACTCATCTTTAGCCTGCAGTCAACCAGCACCCCGAGGTCCCTTTCACAAGTGCTGCTCTCCAGCCACTTGTCCCCGAACCTGTACTTATGACACCTATAAGTGTGCAAGGGGCATTTTCATGTAAACTCTGCTGCATCCAGTGGCATAACAACTCCACCCCACAGGAGCAGAAATAATACAGACAGCAATTGCCACCAAAAAGGTAACTGTGCCCCTCCCGGAGGAAGAGTCCCCGATGTTGGGCCACAGATCCAGTCATGGGAAATCTTGGTGCCTGTGCACACAAGCCTCTGAATCCCTTTTCCTTCATTTCTCAGCAGATTCCTTGGGGAATCTGGTCCTTGTTTGTGGAAATCTTTGGGTGAGTTTTCCTACCTTGCCATCCCAACCAGGGCCCATTTCCGGCTCAGGGAATGGAGGAAAGGACGAGTTAGATGCGTGGAAGGAGTTTCTGGCTGGGAAGACGGATCCAGGATTAAAGGACGAGCTGACCCAGGCAATTCCGTGTCGGCAACAGCAGATCTCTGTCCAACTGGCTGCTTTCCCTGGGCAATCTTAGCCTTCGCATGTGCTAGGTGGCTTTGAAGGGAGGAAAAGAGCTTCTCCTGCTAGCGGAGGAGGAGGAGGATAGTAATACAATAATAACAATTGCCGTGTAACAATATAAAAAGAGCCTTACAGGCCTAGGTCAGCCTGGTGTTCTTCAGATTTTTTGGACTACATCTCCCATCATCCCCACTTAGCATAGCCAATGATATGGGATGATGGGTGTTTCAGTCCAAAACATCCAGAAGGGCTGGTTGGGGGATGCAGAGCTAAGCAGTGGGAGGTATCCCATATTACACGTTCTCTTGAACTTCTACCTGTGGCCATACGAACAAACAACGGTGGAAGTCCGACAACCTCCGGGAAGCGGGTGCTGAAATATCAAACAGCAGAGGAATGAGGGGAGAGTCTGTAAAAGGGGGAGGAAGTATTTAACTTGGAGGTTGAGGGAAGCTGTGATCAAGGGAAGCCCAGCGAGCAGGCTCGCAACGGACTGAATCGTCTTGTGGCCCCATTGCAAATGGAGATACGCGATAGAAAGGGAGGGGAGAGTTATTTAAATGTTTATCCTGAGAGACTGGAGCCAGAAATAGCTCGTCTGTAGACTAGAGTCAGGGTGCTTGGGGAGGAGTCCATTAAAGCAAAGCCGCATCCATTCCTTTGCTATGTCTTTTGATAATCACTCTATGAGGGAGCTTGTTAACCAAAAGGAAAAAGGGGGAAGAAAAAAGCGGGGAGGAATAGCAACTTGCAGGCGCGCTCTTGCGCTCTCTCGCTCTCTCTCTCTCTCTCTCTCTCTGGTCTTGCTTGAATGCATTTAAATGAGCGCGCATCTGTAGCTTTTTAAACATCGAACCGAGCCCTTTCTTCTAAGGAAAGCCTCTTTTAATTAGCTTTAGAAGCCAGCAAAGGCGGCTAATGAAGTAGGTTTATTTAGCTTGTTCATAATTTAAGTGAGAGGCAATCCAAATTGTTTATCAGCAAAGTGAAGAGTTCAAATTTCACCGCAGGCACGGAAGAGCTACAGGGGAGAGGGGAAACAATGTTGGTTTTCCAAGAAAACTCCTTCCTGTACAGTTGAAGTGGTCTCATTCTTTTAAGTATGAAAATAATACTTATTTTTAAAGTATTTATTTTATTTAAAAATAAATATTGAGGAAACCACACAATATTTCCATCTTCCACCTCTCCCTTGCAAACCCAGCTAGGAAAAATCAGTTGGGCTGCAACCCATTCACACTTACCTAGGAGTAAATCCCATTGAATTCAAGGTCTTACTTCTGAGTAGATGCATCTAGGATTATATATGCATCAGAAGTACATGTATTTATCAGTCTAGTCTTTAAAAAAGGTTTTCCAACCACCTTCATCCCATGTCCCAGTGACTGAAAAAATGTATTTTATTAGAAGTTTTTAAAAACTTCTTCTCCCCCATTCCCTGCACCACCCATGACCTGTTCTACAATTGACAGGATGATATAGCAATATTTTTCAATTACTTTGGCCACACTATCAGCTGAATTGGAAGGAATATTTAGAATATTTTCCCCTTTCAATCTCAGGTATTAAATTTATAAAAGACAATCATATTCATAGCCTGCACTTTGGCACCATTCAATTACTAGCATTAATACTGAAACAATGGTGTTTGTTTCTATCTTCTTGATGCTTACTTCTGATAAATTAAAGGTAGCTTAAACACATCTTACTGGCAAATTTATCATCAGATTTTTAAATCATACACCAGCCAAATAATTCTGGAGCCCATTTGGCTTAGCTGAAATACCTAACTTTAAAAGCAAGTAAGAGGAAGAACTTCAAAACATTTAAAATTTAAAGCATTCAAGACTTTCCCTTTTCTACTACCAGACTTCTTTTGTATTTTAAACCGCTATGGGCATTGCCTAGGTAAAACTCATTGGAATGAATTTAACGTCCATTCATTCCAATGGGGGAGATGCATAGGCGCGTAAAATTAAATTCCCATTCAGTTCAGTGGGAACAAAGTCAGCTGGATGCAGGTAGTGACTTCCATGTCAGTGGGGATCCTCATACATTGCAGCTTTTATTACGAGCTTATTAGACACCATCGATGGTATTGCACGATATTTTGGGGAAGAGTGCAGCACCACGGATAGCTCCTACATGGCTCAAAATAAAATCTGTGACGGATGAGGGGCCCCGCTGGACCCTTTCCCTGGGATTCACGTGTCAGTGCCTTTCTCTCGTCGGTTTCCGCAGCCACGGGTGCGTCTCAGCGCAGAGCCACGGAGGGGCTTCCTCTGGTGACCGTGGCAGCCGTAGCCGCTGCGGAACGAGGCCAACCCGAGCCATTAGCAGCTTGATGCGGAGGGGGTGCGTGGGTGGGTGGGTTGTTATTATTTATTTCTAAGCCCTAATTAACAAGGAGAGCGGGCAAGTGGGGCGATGGGGAGGAGAAAGGCTTGCTCTGTGTATAATTTCGTCTCCCCCAGCTCAGTCCCCGCGTAATTGTCAAGGTCCGTTGTGACAAGAGCCGAAAATGAGGTGGGCGTTTCCGGACCCTTTTGTGAGAACGCGGCCAAGGTCAAGATGGTTTTTAAAGCGAATTTATTAGCAGAGAGAGAGAGGGAGAGAGGGAGAATCAGCAAACCATTCTCTAATTAGCAAAGCCCAAATAAAATGTGCCCGCAGGCTTTCCTGGGTGTTCCCCCCCCCCACCGCTCTTTCCAATCACCTCACACTCGCCTCCTCCCTGCTCTTCCTTCTTTAGAGAATAAAAACCCACACAAGCAAGGAGAGCCAACCACAAACCTCAGAGGAGGCGATAATATTGGACTGGCGTTATGAATGTTTTATAGGTAATTGCTGTATATCTTTCTAATTTTAAAGAGGAGGAGGAGGGAAAAGGCGAGAGGAGGTGAGAGAGAAGAAGATTCTTTCTCTTTTTTTCGAAGGCTTTTTTATGGCTGGGCAGGCTGATCTAGATTGGCAGAGGTGGGGGAACGGTAGGCAGCCCCCCACCACGGCCGGAGCAGCCAAAGGGAAGGAAGAGAGGGAGAGACTGAGCGCGCAAGCGGCCCGCTCGCCTTTCCCGTTGCATCATTTTCAACCCGTTAACCCGCCTGCCCCCCAGCCCCGTCCAGAGCCAGCCCGTTTCTTCGCTCCCCCGCCCCGCCCCGCCCGCCCGCCTTTGCTTCGGCCCCTGCTTTCTCCCCACCCCCTTCTTCTGAACCCCCAGCCCGGCAATCCAAAAGTCTTGGTGCTGCCAAAAACAGAGCCGAAAAGGAAAGTCGGTTTGCAGACGGAGTTTAAGAAGGGAAGGTTTAAAATAACGACAGCAGCGGCGGCGATGGTGGCGACAGCAGCCAAAGAGAAAGTGACTAAAGAGGAAGGAACAAGGTCTTGCGAGGGGGGAGGGGGAAACGAGTCTCGAAATGGGGAGAGATGAAAGCGCGCCTGCTTGCGCCCCCCCCCCCCCCTTACCACCACCCCCCCCGGCTGTGGATTGGGTTGGATTTTGTTTTCTCCCGCTGCCCCGGGGTCTGGTCCCCCCCCCGTCCCTAATTGCCTGCAGCATCTTTCTCCCGCTCCTTGTCTGTCCTCCACGTTTTCTCCCCGAACGCTTCTGCGACCTCGGAACAGCTGCCAGGCTGGGCGACCATATTTCGGTTTCCCAGACACTCTTCCACCTTGAGCAAACCATTCAAGATTTCTCCTCCGATCAGCCTTTTAAATATTCAGCAAGGGGAGCGAAAGGAGGAAGGCGTCTCGGCTGCGGTGGCGGTAGAGCGGCCGTGCCAAGAGGCGCAGCTAATACTCCTGGTACAAACAAATACACCTTCTTCCCGGAAAATACTTATTTGTCAACAAAACGCTGCTCCCCAAAAGCAGGCCCGCAACAACCATCGCTTCCCTTCTCTGATTTTGTTCTGATTTGTTGCTTCCAAAAATCAAACTCTTTCTCAACTTTCAAAAAGAAATGGGAATTAATTATTATACCTAAAGCCCACGACCACCCTACACCAACACCAAATATTCTTGTTTGTATGCTGTCAAGTTCCGTCACCCATGCACAAGTCCTACCCATTTTCCCGAATGAAGACCCGTGTATTTTTACTCAGGTAAATCAGCTTGCTTCCGTCTGCACATTTGTTTAAAAAAAGATAAAAGTTTATTTCTTTTTTCCCCCTTCGTTTTGCCATTTCCAGTCATCAAAAAAATCTATATTTTTTATGTCAACTAAGCATTTATTTTACTGAATTAAAAAACGGATGAAAAAGGAGAGAGGAGAGGAGAAGAAATATTTTTTTGTTTCTTTGCTGTTGTTCTTTTATCTAATGTATATAAGTGACTTTTATTTTTTGGACAACATATAATAAATAAGATATATCACTTCGCACACCAGCCTGTTCAGAATGTACATTTTTTCTATATATATATATACATACACGCACGCACGCACGCACTCACACACACACACATACATACATATATATATATATAGATAGAATATATATATTCTATATATTCTAGAATACGGAGCATGCCACTTTTCAGTAAGAAAAAAGGTCATGAGAATTCAGTGCAAACTTCTCTTTCCCCGCCGCCGCCGCCGCCGCCCCCTCCTCATCTTGAGACCTGCCTGGGGGAGGGGCGTCTCTGCCTTTTTTCCTCCTTTGTGTCATTCACGAGTCTTTGCTGGGTCTGGCTGGTCTCAGCCTCCTTTCTTCCACCCCCTCCTGGAGGCGCTTACGCCCCCTCCTCTGACAGAGGAGGTGAGGCCGGGCTGGGAGGCGCCCCCCGCCCCACTTGCGGCTCCCGGGCTTCCCGCGCTCGGGCCGGGCCGGGCGCCTCCTCCGGCCGCGTGGGGGGCGGCCCCGGGCCCCCGGCCCACCTCCCGCCCGGCCTGGCCGCTCGTCCGATGCCGCTTCCAGGCGCGGGGCCGCGGGGCCGGGCCGGGGGCGGCCGGGCGGGCGGGCCGGCCGGGGCGCCTCACCGCGGGTGAGGGGTCCCCGGGATGGGGCTGGCCAGGGGGTTGAGGGCCGGCTGCCCGCCGGGCCCGAGGCCGTGGATCAGCACGCGCGGGACCAGGGGCCGCTGCAGCTGCGGGTGCGGCGCGGGCGGAGTCCGGTACATGCTGCTGTACATGGCCGCGGCCGCCGCGGCCGCCGTGGTGCTGTCCATGCTGCCCAGCAGGCTGGGGTGGTAGAAGTAGGGCGACGGGAACATCCGCTGCAGCGCCGAGTAGTTCCCCGCTTCGGCCAGCAGCTCCAGCCCCACGGCCGTCTGCCGCTTCCACTTGGTCCTGCAAGAGACGGAAAGCACACGCGCTAGGCGGGCCCGGCAGCGGGACGCGGGCCGGCACGGGCAGCGCAGGGACGGGCTCGCCCTCGCCTCGCCTCGCCTCGCCTCGCCCTCGCCTCGCCTCGCCCGCCGCCGGCGCGGCCGCTCTCGCAGGGGAAGCGCCGCCGAGGCGCGCGGGCTCGGCCCTGGCGCACAAGCCCTCGCGGCCGCTTGCACCCAAACGGAGACGCAACTTTTCCGCCCCGCGGCCCGGGCGGCAGAGCGCTCGGGCAGACAGAAAGGCGAGGGGCACTCATCAATCCGGAATCGCCAGCATCCAAACGCCGCTTTCTTCCACCGGCCTGCTCCAACGGGAACCCTTCCTTCTGGTTCGAACCCTCCCCGCCTCTTTCGAAAATCCCCCTTAAAGTGCATTGAACCCAAATTCCACACATGTCACTAAAACTGAACCCATGGCCTCCCCAGACCTCTTTTTAATTATCAGTTCTCGCCTTTCCTTCTCCCCCCTCCCACCCGTGCCAGCCCAGCATCTTCTATTGAATGCCTAATCTTTACACCAAGGCCGGTAAGGCTCAGGTCTTTGAAAATATAAGTTTTCAATCCAACTAAAACATGGATTTAAAGGGGACAAGTAAATGATTTCTTCACATTTACTCTTGAGTCAATGGTTATCGTCCAAACAAATCCGCCCTGCAGCTTCTATCAAGAGCTCAGATCCAGACAATTTCTTTGCAAATTAGTATCTTTCCCCACCTCTACTCCATAGTCCACACGCACCCACACGCATACAACTTTATATCATATTCAGACCAATGAGGCATCTAGCCTGAGGTGGCAAAAGTCATCCTGGCAAAAAATAAAAAAGACAAATAAATAAAAAAGACAAAACAAAACCCAGCTACCACGGATTGTAAGATATTAACTCCAGAAAACGGATCTAGAATCCTGAAGACTTCAGAATTCTGTTAATCAATTTAAAATCTCAAAGGGGGGGGGTGCTATTTTGCTTCCATGGGAAAACACAGTAAAGATCACTGGAAGGACAAGAAGCCATTTGGTCGAATGATTCAACAGACAGAGAACATCTTTCTGTTTCCCAGCTATTTCTGCAAAACCCACATATTTCTAAGAAATCGGAGTATGAACAAGCCCGTTTATTCTAGGCTGATGGCACACGGTTCCCAGGGGTGCATGCGGGTCTCCACGAATGGCCTCTTTAGAGAAACCCCGGTTGGCCCTGCGAGCTGGTGGATCTTCTGCACACACGCGCGCTCAATCACAGCCCAGCAATTGCAGCCAAATTAATAAACATGGCGCTCCAGTTTAGATTAGCGATAAATGACACTAATGTTTTCCGACAGAATTAGGGTGGCTGCAGCCGTACGTAATGAGACAGAAAATCATGGCAATGTTGACAACCGGACGCGCTTTTCCACCCCACTCCTCGTCTGCGAGAAACTAGAAATCGCGCGCTGCCTTTGTGGCTCCCCCGTTGTCGGTGACTCCTTCAGGGTGGGGCGGGGGGGAACAAACACACATTTACGCTTTGATTTTCCCCACCTCTGTTCCTAATTCTCACACACTCAGATCACACGGGCACAACGCGGAAAAACGATCTTTCCAAGTGGGTTAGAGAGAGGCGCGCCCAGAAGCAGATTTAAAAGTGGGGGAGGCAGGAAAAGAGAGAACTGGGATGGGCGGATGGACGGATGTCCTCCCCACCCCCTTCCAAGGCCATGGATTAGGCCTTAGGGTGAAAAATCAGCCCTCAGCCTGGAACTCTAGGGTCACTGGTCCGACGATCGGGCCACTTTGAGCCACCCGCCATATTAATTAGCTTTCCCAGCAAGCCCTGCATGGATTGACAGTCTCTCCTTCCTTTGCTGTATTGAGGGGGGGGGGGGGGCTGGAAAAAGACGGCATACTTGGCCTGTGCAGGTTTTGTTCTACCTTTTTACAACTGTTCCTGCCCAGCATTCCTCATAGAAACACATTTAAGGGAAGCCTCATGGTGACCTGGCATTTTTGGCCAAACGGGAGTGAAACATAGTTTTGATGCGGGAGTTGGAGGGCACGTAACGGAGGTAACTCCGATACAAAGACAGGCCCCACTTCATTCGGAGCTGGCCATCTGCAGGCTCTCCTGAAAGGCCACGGAGTGGCGGCTTGCAGGCGGCAGGCTCTTTTCTTTTAAAAAGGAAAGCATTTGAACCTGGCAGGCCTAGGCGCGCCTATTCAGAAGTAAGCCCTGGCAGAATTCAAAGGGATCAACGCCCAGGAAAATGGGTGCAGGTGGCACGTCATTCACACGGCCCTGGGAGCAAGCAGCACTGGGCTTTGCGCCTGAGTGGCAATGGCTGGGCTTGCGGTGGTAGGACTTGCGACCAAACACCACAGCTCCTGGGAGACAGAGCTGGCGGAACACAAGGGGCATCCTTGCCCCGTCGGACTTCGTACCTACAGGATCGCCTAAACCAAGGACTGGCCGAGGCACCTGACTCCTGAGTCAGCAGTGTTGGGGGTGCTGGTAGCCTTGCTGGCTTCCCTTCCTTCTCCTCTTCCCCAATATGGTTTAATTCAAACATTCTGAGAGTGGCATCCAGGGAAGGAGAGGAAATTCAGAGACCCAGAGTCCGTTCCCCCCACCTGCAGTCACTTCGCCCTGCTAGCTTCCCCTACCTCCGGTTTTGGTACCAGGTTTTGACCTGAGTGTCGGTCAGGTTAAGGGCAGCTGCCAAGTCCATGCGGTCCTGGACGCTCAGGTACTTCTGCCTCTCGAAACTCCTCTCCAGCTGGTTGAGCTGATGGTCAGAGAAGGCTGTCCGAGCCTTGCGGGGCTTCTTTGCTCGCACAGGGGGACTATCCCGACTGCTTGAGATCTCACGATCACCTTCTTCTTTCGTCCCTAGGAACAAGACACAGGGTCGGCTTTAATGCTGAGAAAGAGAGGGAACAGGAACGTGTGGAGGCAAGCGACTGGGGCGGCTGCACCCGGGCACCAAAGCATGAAGCCCGATTTGGAACTTCCCAGGGTGGGAGGGACCCGTCCTGGATGGATTCAGACTGAAGGCTCAAGAGGACTGATTATGAATTGCCTGGCAGGGGAGATCATTTTCCCTGTGAAACAGAGGGAACCACAGCCACTCAAAACGATTAGGGAAACTGGCCCTTGTCCACAGAGAATAAAAATTGTACATCGAATTGTAGTGAGGGTTTGAGAATCTTTTTGGTCACACAACTTCCAAATTTCCTTCTTCGGAAGAGAAAGTCTTTTCTTCTACCTCCTCTTTCACTTCTTCCCTTACCCAAATCCATTCTTTTCCCCTTCCCAAGTGCAACTGGAAGTTGTTAATACAAAACCAAGACATCTCCACTTTTCCAAGACTTCATCATCCAAGCACAAAAGCCAAGTTGGACTTCGCCTGCCTCGGTGGCAGCCCAAACAATCCCAGGTTCTATTTGGTATCTCTGGGTTTTGTTTTGGATTGTAAAGAAAGACAGAAAGAAAGGTGCTGAAATGTTAGGAAATCGATATGTCAATCCATCTGTGTTTGTACTAGGATGATTCCCCCCCCCTTTTTTTCCTCGGCGCTCCTTGATCTTCCCTGTAGGAAGAACAATAATCTCTCTAATTGACCCACTGGGGAGGTTGGTGCACCAACTAACAAAAAAAAGGGGGGGAGGGCTAGACCAAGGCTGTACATCTGTTTTTGGACACTCTTATGCTAATGCTCAAATTGCAAAATGAATAGCATATTGGGGCATCCGTCTCTTAAGCCAGTGCAAAATATCTGAAGACTGTAAAATTAGTAAAATGTGGCCTCTCTTACCTCCGTGCTTCAAATGCGCTTTCCCAGTTAAATGGGATTCCCTTGGCATTAGGAGCTTCTTGCCTTTTTTTCCCCCCAGTGAGTGGCCGAACTATTCACACACACCCTTATAGATTTGAATTTAAGACCATTTACATTTCTTGCACACTTCTTAAGATACCACAGAACTCAGTAGCACAATCCACAGAATGCTATTGATTCAAAACCGCTATTTAAAAAAAAGAAAGATCCTAATCTGCTCAACTAATTTTTAAAGTGGATTTTTTATTTATTTTCATATAACCTTCATCTCAAAATTTTGTCTTGTTAATGAAGTGTTAGTAAACCTTTGTAGGGTGTTTTTAGAAATCAAGCGGAATGCATGTTTGCCTTTTTAAGTCACTAATAAACTCAACTGGCATTTTGATGTTGATGACACCAAACTATCACTATTATTCCACTACTATATATTTCTATTTATACAAAATAAAAATCACTTGCTTCCAAGAATATATATTTCTTGGAAAAGCTGCAGAATCTTGTGAGGATGTTAAATAAATATTCTTGGAAACAAGTGATTTTTATTTTCTGAAAAGCACAAACAGAAAAGCTGAAGGATGCAGTGGGATTCGCTTCTTTTTACAAACAATCTGAAAGGGCGGTTCAGTTTTCTGCACTGGACTGCTTTTTCCCCAAGTCGCTGAAATGTCTCATCCTCACTCGGACGACCCAGATTCCCGGCGGAAGTTCCGGGCACTTGGAGGGTAAATGGAACGCGGCGTGGAACGTTCGCGGGCGGCTCGTTCGGACGTGGAACGTTCGCGGGCGAGATGGAACGCGGCATGGAACGTTCGGAGCGCGCTGGCAGCTCAGACAATGGAGCGCGCGAGCGCCGCAGCCCGCGGACCCGCACGCGCCGCGCGGCACTCACCGTGGCACTTCAGCTCGTTCTGGGAGTCGTCGCGCTTGTCCAGCTTGTTTTTGCCGTCGTCCTGCTCGAGCTTCGGCCTGAAGGTCTCGCTCGCCACACTGTTCTCTTGCTTGGGGGTGTGATGCGGCGACGAGACGCTGGTGCTGTACGGCGCGCACGCCGCCAGAGGTTTGCTGTCGCCCAAAATGTCTTTGATTAGAAAAGAAGAAGTGGAAGTCCTGGGGGCAGAGCTGCCGGAGCCCAGCTGCGGCGGCTGCGGCTGCGGCTGCGGCGGCTGCGGCGGCGACTGCTGCAAAGTTTGTTGCTGTGGATGCTGGCCGTGGAGGTGCAGGTGCTGCTGAGAGAGTCCGTCTTGCGCCAAGTGTTGCTCTGGGTGCTCCGCCGTCACCGAGATGGGGGACGAGGGCGCCGTCCCCACCGTGTCTATTTCCGAACAAGGGGACGGGGTGGCCTGACCCAGGAAGTCCGCCGCCCTGGCCTCCGCGTGGCCCGCCCGAAAGTCTCCGTTCATCATGCTCGCCGGGCTGCCGGACCTGGGATTGGATAAAATCGTGTCTATTCCAAAACTGGAGCCGCTAGATCCTTCCATGGTGGCCGTTCAAAGAGGCGCCTTCATGCCCCAGTCCTCTCGACGCGGTCTTTGCCCCGACAGGTTTCGCAGAGGGGCGCGCACGGGGGCGCAGGAGAAGCGATCTAGAAGATCGATGGAAACACGTTGTTTAAATAACAAACAACCAGAGCAGACCAATTAGGCGCGCCTCGAGAGCCCTCCAGGAAGAAAGGTCAAAACCAAAACTTAAAGGGAAGCGGGAAGGCTCAAGGGAAGGAGGCGGAGGTCGCGGCTGGTGGCAGGACGAGGGGCATGCGCGGGACGCGAAACGGAGAAGCGAGGGAAGGGGCGGCCGTGCGGGGGAAGAGAGTTACGGGAAGAAACCTGAGGAGCGGAGCGGGATCGGCCCCCTCTGGAGGTGCCGGGCTTCTCCTGCGCGGCCCTGCGCGCCGCCCGCGCTCCCGCCGCGAACGCTGCCTCTGCCTCTGCCTCTGCCTCTGCCTCTGCCTCTGCCTCTGCCTCTGCCTCGCACACGTGCTTGGCGTATTGTTCAAGGAGCGATACCGGAGGAGGCGGCCGCGGCTGCCCGCGCGGACCGCATCGCCTGGAGCCGGGGAGAGCGCGCAAGGAGCAGCACGCAGGATGCTGGCGGAGGGCGAGGCTGCCGCTGCCCAGCTCCCGGAGGCGAGGGGCCGGCCGGCCGGCGTGGCTGCCGGACGCTGCGCCCAGTCGCCCACCCAGCGCCTCTCGCCCGCGCTCTCTCGCCCGCGCCCAGGAGTTATTGAACTTTCTTGGAAAGTTGAGGCGTGGTGCTGGAGGAGGAGGAGGAGGAGGAGAGGAGGAGGAGGAGGAGAGGAGGAGGAGGAGACGCCGAGCCGCGGCCGCCGCCTGCCCGCCTGCCTCTTCCCGCCGCCAGCCGGCTGCTCTCGCCAGCCCCGCTTCCCCGTGACGTCACGGCCCCACCAGCCGCCCGGCCCCCCGCGCCGGATTCGCAGCCCCCGCCCGGCTTTGGGATCGCGCCTGCCTCCCGTCCTTTCCTCGTTTATTTATTTATTTCGGTCCGCCGTGAAGTCGCCGCCACCCCATTGGCGGCCGCAATGGCCGAGCCTGACGCTCAGCGGGCGCCAGCCAATCGGAGGCAAGAGAGGGTTGAGGAAGGGGCGGGGGGGCCGAGGGACCTCGCCGGTTCCAGGAGCGGGACTGTTCTTTTTAGAAGCTCCAGGGTTCCCCCTCCCCGCCCCTCCATTTCCAAGTGTACACCCGAAGATAAACGGTTGATTATTTTATCACCAATAGCACGTCAATAGCCATCATTTAAGTCGTAGGACTTGCTAAAAGTAAAGAAAGAACCAAAGAGACAGACAGACAGAAAGTCCTTTTTAAGAGGTGAGAAATAACAGTTACAGATATGATTGTTATGGTTGTTATTATTAGCCAACGCTTTGGAGGTGTCAGATCTCACGTGTCCTACATATGTAAAGCAAGATTATGCATTACAAAAGCGAAACAAGTATTCACACGGAGTATCCACCTCTTCAAAACGGGAACTGGGTTCAGGTCGGCCTTCCAGGGATTACTTAGTGCTACCTTCACACACACACACACACACACACACACACACACACACACACGGCTCCGTATTTTCTTTGTCTGGCAGGGGAGGGCAGGTAAGTTTTGCGCATCCTTCCTGGGTAGCGGGGATGCACGGCTTGAAGTCACTTTCAGGGCAAGATGGGGTGAAATTTGGGTTCTGAGCCAAGCTGCGCGGTGGGGCGGGAGGAGAAAAAGGGAGCCTCTGTTTTCCAAAGGGCAGGAAATAGAAGGGGATCCGCGCCTGGCAGAAGGAGGAAAGCGGGCCAGGAATGTTCCAGGGAGAGTGTCTGCTAATCCGGAGCAGAACCCGATCGGTGCCTTGAGGACGAGAGACGCGTTCAAGCCGCGCGGCGCTCGGCCCGCAGCGCGCCGCTCCGCTGGGATCCCGCGGCCTCTCGTGTGCCTGCGCGCCAGCCGGGCTTGGGCTCCTCCGCGCCGGACGCGGCTCGCTCTGCGTTTCCAGCTCCTGCCGTTTGCCACGGACACCGTCACGGCCGATCCGCCAGGGATCCGAGAGGGCGGGTGGGCATTATTCCACGGTCGCGTCGCGGAGAGCGTCAGCTTCGTTCATTTCTCCAGCACGACCCGACGAGAACCTTTCTCTTGTTGAATGTTAGAATAATGGGAAGTGCCAGTGACAAGACGACGTATTACTCTTGATTAACTAGCGCGTCAACCTAATTAGCAGCGTAATTATAAGGTGCTAATGAATGATTCAGAGTTCGGCGAGTCACATTCTACTCCGAATTGGCTCTTTTAAGGACCCAGTGAATCGAAAGAAACCGGCTGCCCCCACAAGACTGCACCTTTTCCCTTCCTTCCTTCCTCCCTCATCAAATTCAAAGTTGGGGGGGGGGGTCCTCAGTTATTCCAATCTTTTTAGATGGAAGCAAAAGGGTATTCGTCTTCAGAGGCGCGCGCGCACACACACACACACACACACACACACACACATATACGTATATATACATACATACATATATATAGCAGGGAGGTGGTGTGTTTGTGTATACATGCATGGAAACCTTCGTTATGCACTTACTGATTTAGGAGAGGCGAACGCAATTTACTAGGGTGACGTGCATGCGGTCTTTTCCGGCTCCCTGTCCGTACATGGGTCGCCTCACAGAAACAAGGAGCCGAAGATCAAGATGCAAAAGATAAAGATGAAAATGAAGAGAGCTACGGCTAGATAGTCAAAGGTTATGGAGGAGGGATCGATAAATTTTCAGGGAAGCCTGCCACCTTAAAACACTATTCTATAGCCCACGGGGGGAAGGGGAGCCGAGATTAATTCATACGGAGAAAATAGCAAGAGAATCGAAGAAGGAAACCAAAATACCTGATTTAGATCTCTTCAGCACGTCGGACAGGTGTCTGCGGAGTGTTTCCCAGTTTGCTGGTGCCAAGGACAGATGGCTTGGGATGACTTTTAACAGCTAGTTGAAAGCCCCCTCCGTCTTGTTTGGGTGCCCCCATCGCTTCGAGCCCCCCTTCTTCTCCCTGCACTCCCCCCCCCCCAAGACAATCTCCAATCACAGATCAAGCTGGGAATCGCTTGTAGTTATTGATGGATTGCTGGGTGAGGGAGAAGGCCGCCTGAAAGGTCGGGACAGCATACCCTTCGGTGATTTTTTTCTTTAAGTGGGAGGCAGAGGGGGTAAAAGAGAAATTCCTGCATAAAACTAAGGAGATCGGTGTTAAAATGGGTAGAAAGGATGGAGGTGAGCGGAGGGGAGAGTGGCAGTTGTAACTGGGTGCTCACGCCAAGGCTCTTTTTGCACGTTTCAGCTGCTGAAAAGAAATGCCACACAATCACGTTCTTCTTTGTCCTGCTGGTGTCCGCTGCAGACCCTTTCCCTTCTCCAAATACGTCTCTCCAAGCAAGGTGCACATTGCCACCTTTGAAGTATCAAGCTGGGCAATTCCCAAGTTTCCTCTCAAGTCTCATTGATTTCCAGGCTCATTGATTTAACTTAAACCCCCAAATATAAATATCATAGAATTACAGCATCCTATTCCCATCAAAACCAGTGACCTAGACTTCAGGGGATTTTATCGCTGGGGCATACAAGTTGGTGGTTAATTGTTTTCCTGGAAGTGGGGGAACCTCTCAGACACAGCTCGGGGATCATTACTCAGTCACTGCCACTATCCATTTTTTTCCACACACTAAAACATCTTCCCTAGATCATTCCATTCCGGTTTTGGGGTTGGTTTTAGACTCGGAGGGCAAGGGGATGGCAAGCTTATTTCTGCAGTGTATAACAAAAAGATTGTCTAACGATATTTCAATCCTGAGGGAGAGAAAGATGAAATTTCTCCCTCAAGACCTTGGAATGTAAAGGAAGGAGAAGGTTTGGAGGCAGCTAACATACAGGTGGGTGTCCATATTTACGGCTGCCCACTTTTAAAACAACATCTGGAAATCACCAGGTCTTATTTAATCTGTATTAATCATGACGTTGGACCAGGTTGGATTTTTAAAAGCAAACAAACATTTCAAAGGGAAAAGATTGAATCTCCAAAAAAGCAAAATTTAAACCGTTGGCAACATAGTTATTTCTGACCCACTAATGATAAAGAAAAGCGAAAGTTCAAACTCTCTCCTCCCTACTTCTGAGCAGAATCAGATTCTTGACCTGCGGGTGATAATCTATGCTTCCTGGAGAATAATGGTGGCTAGATTTTAAAAAGGTGATTTTGACTGGTTTTATGTTGATGATCTTGGCTCTGATGCTGAACTGCGTGATAAGTCAGGAAGCAACTGAGCAAGTATGGTTTATTTGAGGAGAAAAGGGAATATGAATACATTGTTCCACAGAATGGGGGAGGAAGAGATATTTTCAGAATTGCCATCTAATACCTGTTCTTTTGCAAAAGCTTCAGCTAAGTGAGTGAGTGTATGTCCCGTAAATTTGTGTGTGTTTTGAATAAAACTAAGCTGGAGAAGGGAAGTGAAAATAACATGACTTGATTTCTAGATAGTTTCAAAGCAATTTCAAACAGGCATGGGTGAATTGCTCATCCTCTTTTCTGCTGAAAATAACTTTTCTTTCTCCCACTGTCTCTTTTCTCTTAGGAGAATTTCTGGACAGAATAAACAGCCCTCTTTGCTCAAAAGAAGTTTCACTTCTAAAGTCAACACTTAAGTGTGCAACACCACCAGTGCATACAGCTGAAAAGAATCCCTTGTTTCTCCCATCCTCAATTCAGGTGAAAATATACAGTGTAAAGAAAGCTATTGTTCCTTTTCTTTCTTATTCTTTTTTCTCCCCCCCCCCCCACGCCATATGCATATTTTGGGAAAAAAGCGAAAAGGGCTAGGAGATTTCTTTTGGAGCAAGTATATATTTTTATGTAAACAAATGAGTTTGGGTATTTCAAATGTGTTTATAGTAAAATGCATTGAAAGCAGTACCTAGCTTCTCTTCCATTTAAACTGGAGACCTGCCCTAGTATGAATAAACTAATACAAAACAAAAAACAAAATCTCAGAACATCAAGAAATGTTCTGCCAGAGCCATTTATATAGCCTCTCTTAAATTTACTATATGCCTCCTTATCGATGTTAAGTTTTGCTTAAAGCAATGTATTCTCAAATAGTTTGTTAGGACTGCTTTCTAGTAAGAGAAAACTTTTCTTCCTTGCTTCCTTTCAGGTTACTAAAAAGCACTTTTTATTTGGAGTGTGGGAATTGTAGACCCATCAAATTCCAGAATCGTTGTATCCCATGGCTTTTAAAACAAAGTTGAGAAAGTCGCTGTCCAAATTCTTCCAGGAGAGCAGCAATGACCTTTTCCTCCACTAGGCGGCGACAATAGAGGCCGCTATTGTCTCCACAAGGCTCCTGATCTGACTAGATCACATATATGAAATGCTACAAAAAATATACTTTTATTGCTTTTTTGCTAATAACTGCCAATGTAGTAGCAACGAAGAAGTAATGTGATTCATACTGTTTACACCAGTGTTACACAATCCTAATGGCTTTTGAGAGAATTCAGAGAGGTAACTTTCTGAAGACGTAAAGTAGATTCTTAGTAAATAATCCAAAGAGGCAATGGACATGATCCACCAATGAGTAAGTACCAATACCATGTTCCTGCGCTGCTGCCATTCATTTCAATAGTTTTGGAGAGTTTCCAACTGAATTCTGTTCAAGCATTCTGAAAGAGCCAATGTAATTCTTGCTGTATTTGTATCAAATACATTGCTTGATATTACAGGTTGGTCCTCATCAATGATGGTCATGGTTTCATGACATGGTTTAATGGCATGCCATTTTGGTTCAAGATAACTTAAGTCCACGAGCTTATATTTTAAGTTGTGAAGAGATATTCAGCTGGACAATTAAAGCATTTATATACCATCCATCCCAAGCATCTCAGGATGGTTTTACAATAAAATCGCTTATGTTTCAGATTTAAAGCAGGTCATTTCGACCTGTTTAATTATGTTTTGCTTTGGAATGCAGACAGAATTGCTGTCTGTTATATACAAGCTGGTAAGGGGTTGGTAGGCTTCCCTTGTAGGCATGAGTGCAACCTTCCATCTTGCAGTGCTTTTGACGGCCCAGGCTTTCTGACGATTGGCCACATTCGTTGAGACTGATGAAAGTGGGAGTCTGGCAACATCTTGAAGGGCCACCATTTCCTTCACCCCCTTATGTAGGCTGGGAGAAGGAAATGGAGGGAATGCGTGATCCTGTCATGAAACAGAAAGAACCTAGATGATCTTCTGGTCACCTTCTATTTCTCCAATCCTGCAGGACCATGTTCCAAATTGAGACATCAGCACCAACCACTGTTTTGGGAAGAAACAAGTAACCAATAGCCCCACTGCTGCACGCGTGCGCGCGCACACACACACACTTCCCTTTCAGTGTGGTTGATCTATCCTGCAAGATAACTAGTGAAAGTCTAGATCCTGAAGACGAATTAATGATGACGGTGAGAGTGATAGTAATGCATCCAGTAGTGCCTGGTCCCTGAATGTTTGGAGGGCGTCCACTTTGGAATGACAAACCAACCTACTTGAAGACTCTCCTCCCACCACACTCTCTTTGCAAGGAAACCTATTTCTCGAATTTGGATTTCGAACGTTCATGAACGGAAGGCAACACGTACAAACTTCTCTTGTCATTTCTCTTTGTTCCTATAGTTCAGGACTAAAAAGATGCTCTGAGCCTCCCACCCTCTTCGCTTCCGCGCTCCCTGATCAGTTCCTCGCGCGAACCCCGGGTAGGCGTCCTGCGGTCGGTTTCGCCTAGGATTTCCCCGGGCGCCTGATGCACGAGCCGCGTTTGATTGGCGCTTCGCTTCCCTCTCCTCTCTCCTTCCTCCTTCCCTCCCTCCCTCCCTCTAGTTCACTTCTTTCTTCTTCCTCTTCTTGCCAATAGCCAGGCTCCACCTCCGTCCAGTTTCGCCGCGTTTCTTGCTTCGGTCCGGAAGACGCTCCCGCTGCTTTCCCACCACCCCCTCGAGGACTGACGGGACAGAGCCTGCGCGGCCGAACGGCCTGAACGCGCACTTGCTTGCGCACAGCCGGCGGAGGCGTCCGCTGGAGTTTCCGCCTCGGTACGTGGGACACCCAAGCGTCCACTTCGCGCCGTCCTCGGAGCACAGGGAGCTGCTGTGGGCCTTGACCACGGACGGAGGAAATTGGCCAGGTCGCCTCTTTCTGCTGGTCGCCAAAGGACTTTCAAGGCTTGCTGCCCAGGGATGCCCTGCCTTGGCCGCTCGCTTTGCCAGGACGGGGCACTTTCCTTTGGGGTGCGCGCGCGCGCGCGCCCGAGCGAGATCCCAGAGGATTTACCCATTTTGTCTGGATTCCTATGATGCTCCCCCGGCTCACTGTGCGGCTGAATTCTCGCAGCCGCTAACTTTAAAATATTTTCTTTACTGTTCTGCCCTTTTTCACGATATAGGATGGACTTGCCCGTGCTGAGCGTGGAGAAGGTGGAAATCAGAGTCATTCGCAGAGGCGTCACTCAAAAGGGGAAAAAAAGAGACGAAGGTGGTGGAGAGAGAAAAGAGGAGGGAGGACTCTTACCCGATGTTAATTAACAAGCAGCTAATTAAAACGGCACTGTGAGCGCTAATCAATCGCTTTATTAAGCCGGGAGTAGTAACTGGAACAAATTGAATGCTACCAGTTGAGTATCGTGGTATCGAGCTGCGAGGGTCGATGAAGGGACGAGCGATCGGAGGGTTGAGCCAATCGATTCTCTCCCGATTGGTGTGGACCGAGGTCATCTAGAGCGTGGGGGGGGGGATCTCTCCTCTCCCGGGTCATCTCCACCCCGCCGCCTCCCCTGCAACCCAGGAAAAGTAAAAGACCTCCGTAAAGTGAGAATAAAATCCTGGGCCAATGCAGTACATTCTTCCCAACAGTCGCGGCCAGCCCCAAAGGCCGAGAGGGTGCGTGTCGATTCCAACGCGAACTGGAACATGAAGGACAAATGATCCTCCGGGAAGCCGTCGGGGAAGTTCCCCGATCGACCGAACTGGAGCAGAGCTCGGCCATTGATTGCAAATAGTATCACCACGAAAAACAGTCCCCATCCCTGGAGATCAATGGGATCGGAGTGATAGGAGGGGAAACCCCATCATATTCGTGATCGTCTGCATTATTGCGATGATTGCTGGGCGAGGGAAGAGCCGCGCTGTTCTGATGCCACCTTCCCCCAAATGGCAGCGCGTTGCCTCACCTTTTCAGCCCCTTCTGGGATTTTTTTCCTTGTTTACACAACTGTAGATCACTGGGGAGTTCTTAGAAATGAAAGACTATTAGACGATAGAGAAAGAAACTTTACAAGGCTGATTGGGTTGAGATTATTTCTCTCGAGATGGTGAAGGAGCTGCTAGGACGAGCGTTATTGCGTATTGTCACGGTTGCTATCCATTCTGCTTCCTAGATCTATTCACTTGGCAGTCGCTTCCTAGATCTATTCACTTCCTCCCAGGAAATGCCGCGGAGCCCTCGTCTGACACATCTGAGTGCCCTTTGCAACAAGGAGGAGGATGCAGGGGGCTGGGGGCCTTTGTGGTTACTACAAAGTCATAACAGTACTAGTAGCTATTGCTACTACGCAGCACTAATTCCTATTGTTAGTTATTACCAAGAATGCAGTATCTCTTACTACTGAAGCTTCTGCCTCATTTTTGTCCAACATTACTACTATATGGAATAGTAATTTGGAGACATCTTCACCATCCCGTTGCCAACACTGAGGAGAAACAACTGGCTGAAGTTTTGAAGCTGGAAGAGGAAAGACTGGTATCATATTGGGGCAAATGTTTAGGGGTAGGAAATAAATATATAAAAGGAGTGGCCACCAAGACAAGAAGCTCATTGGCTCTGAAGAAGATTCATGCACTATTAGAAAGTCAGTCGTATCAAAATCCACTCAGGGGGCTGTATATGCAGCAGTGCAGTGGTAGATTTTGAAGGCCAGCGGACCATCGTGACAGACTCTGTAGGCATGCTGCCAGAAGAAATCTAAAAATGCAGGCAGTTCTGTTGATCCAAATCAACTAGCCAGCTCTAGCAGTTTACCTCTTCTCAAGAACACGCCATCTGTAAAGCTAATGTGCCATGACCGTCCATTCAAGACAGCCTTCTCCAAATGCTCTGCATTGAAGGGGGGAACAATCATACCAATATGTTTTAGCTATAGAACATATAGAACAAGCTATTATGATGATTGCAGCTAATCTCAGAGGGAGGGGGAGCAGCAGATGGCATAACCCACCCTGCTAATGATAAAGGCCTGGCACTTCCACCCTGTGAGCCCCGGTACCACTACACCACTGCCCGTGTGTATCTGCCCTCTGGTATTCTGCCTTTTCCAGAGGAAAGGAGGGAATGGAGGTGCTGCTGGGCAGCCAGCCAGTAGCAAGCCCAACTCCAAGGGACCTGTCAAGAGTGGTGGGTCTGCCCATAGTGACAGAGTGAGGCGACCCTGCCCATTAATGACACATAAAAAGCCTTGTGCACTTTCTGTCCTTTTACCAGGCTTGAAGGACTCCATCTGGAGGTCATGACTTCCACAGCATCTTTCACATATGCTTCAGTTTACCCTGGCAAGAAATCCTATCCATGCTCAGGATCCGCAATCATTCGAAAAGCCAATGGCATGCCTCAGTTTAGCCATTTTTTGGGATGCTGAGGCATCAGGAGGTTTTGATAGGCATGGACTGTTGGCCATTGATCAGGAATGGGCAAAATGACTTGTCTCCGAGTGGATGAAAGCATCATGGGTTTGTATCATAGGCAAGAGGAATAGGAAGCATTTGCCAATGTTAAAGGATGTGTCAAGATGTGGAAGAGATCCAAAAATATTAGGGGATGGGAAGCCAAGTGGAGTGAACCAGAGGAGACTGGAACTGCCAAGGGAGGGGAGAAATCCTGGAAGTTTTTACCAGTGAGTGAACTGCAAAGCTGCATGTTCTGGTTTGGTCTTCCCACAAAATTCCCTTCTAATCATTATCATCACTATCAAAATGAAAGTTTTAGCATTGATTTAGCTGAGCAGCCACCATGTGTACAGAAGGCTGGACTAGCGCGAACTTCTGTCTGGCCCAGCATGGCTTTTCTTATTCTCTTATTACACAGCAGCTCCCCTCTAATGGAGCTGCATCTCCAGCGATCCTTTTCTGCCTCCTGCTCTCTTAGTAAAACACACGCTGCCAGGCTGACTTCCCCAAAATGGGCAGCGCGACGGCTTTTCTTCAGAGTAAGTTGCCCGTCCCGCCTCTGTCGGTGCTTCAAATCCCTTCGCTTCCATTCCTAGCAGATCCGGTTTCACTGCTCAAGATCTCCCAAGAAGGCACGCCAGGGCGAGTTCCCACGTTCATCAATTAAGCTGAGGCTGCAATAGTATCCCGTGATCTCACTGGGCTGGGCGGGGGAATGTGTGTGAAACAACCCCCCTCTCCCTCCCTCTTCCTCTCTCTCTCACACACACGAAACACCAGAAGTCGACTCAGCTGTTATTTTTAAATAAAGACAGCAGCCTTCAGTATACCCTCTGGTACGTAAACAAAAAACGCAATTAACAACCAAACAAAATGGAGCTAGAAAGAAACAGTAAAGTGAGTGAAGCAGCACTTTTTGAAATTACGCTTCCACAAGCGCCGGCGCCTCTTTCGCGCCGACCATCAGGACAGCAGGCATGTAAAGGGGCCCTTTCTCATCCGGCCCATGATGCTTCGCAGAATGGACCGTGCGTTTCCGATGGCCAGCGGCTCCTACACTGTAAACTGGAGGATTTTCCCCACCCCCCGCTTTCCTTGGTAGTTATCCCAGGAGATGCTGTCCCCCTAATCTGGATTAGCAATCGCCGAAGTAAACCAATATTAGGAAGTGCCCGTTATCCCGCGTGCCTTAATGCGGATCAGACCGCTACCCCTCTCCCTCCACCCCGCTCTCCCTCTCACGAAGTGCCGCGCCAGCCCCGCTCGGAGGGCGCCCCAGCCTGGCGCACGGACGCTCTCGGCCGGCCAGGAGCGCTCTGGGGCGCCGGACGCCTTGCTCTGGAGCTCCCGGAGGGGGGGCCGGCCTAGAGAGGGCCTGGGCCCGGCGGAGCGGGGCGGAGCGGGTGGGGGGGCGGGCGACAGGCCGAGCACGGAGCGATTTGCGCCTCCTTCCGGGACGCGCTCCTCTCGGGGAGAAGCGGCTCTCGACTTTTTTCTTTCTTTTTTTTTTTCTTCTTTTTTTGGTAGGAGAAGGAACCCAGAGTGACCGGGTGGGATGAAGGCGAGGCGTTTGTGCGTGCGTGTGTGGTGTGTGTGTGTGAGGGGGGGGACAGAGAGCGAGCGAGCGAGCGAGCGAGCGCGCTTTGGCGAGCAATGAAATGTAACAGTCTGAACGAACATCCCCTTTATTAAAAACTGCTGCTTGACATTTACGCTGTGCCAACAGCCCCTTTTCGGTAATCCGGTCGAAAATAGATGGTACCGTTCGAGTAATTGCTGCACTTCGAAGGGAAGACGCAGAACTGTTTCTCCGAGAGCTGAAACGAGCTGCGAAGGGGAGCAGCCGCCTGGGAGAGGGAGGCAGGAAATCCCGAAGCGGGCACTGGCGCGACGGGGGCTCCAACCCTGGCCGGGAGTCGGCAAAGCGGAGCGCCCTCCCGCCCCGCGCCCCGTCCTGCGCGCCCGCGCCTTTCCCGTCCTGCGCCTCCCGCGAAGTCTGAGCAGGATCCAGGCCAAGCTGCAGCGCTCCCCTGGGACGCGCTGGCCCCGAGCAGGGCGCCCAGCACGGGCTGAAGAGGCCTGGGCCCCCCCGCACTGCTTTCTAAGCGTGCGGCTAAGTCTCCCAGCGAAAATCGAAGTAAGTTGACTCGCCATCCCTGGAGTTAGTCCTAAGGACTCACTGAAGCCTCAGTGACTTCAGTAGGTCCACTTTAAGGACGACTAATCTGGAACGTACCCAAGGTGCTTTCACAAACGCTTAACTTTTGCCGGATCATGCCTTTCATATCTAACTGCCTCTGCGGTCTTTATGCACGATTTTTTTTTAAAAGGATGATAGACAGACAGACAGAGATCGTTCAATGCAGGCCGGCTCTGCTTTTGCTTTATTGGCCCTCCCGCTTTCTCCTCTTCCCCCCAAAGTTAACTTTCCTCCCACTTCGCTCCGCCCAATTAAGGGCAAATTAACTGCTGCTGTTTTCTTTTTCATTCTCTTGCATGCGTATGTTTTTTGTTTACAAGATTTTCCTCCTTTTTAATTTCCTGGGGATTATTATCATTATTATTGTTATGATGTTAATCTTCCCTTTTCGCCGTTCCCAAATGCAAGTCCGGAGTACATGATCAGAAATGCTCAGAGAGCAGAAAGCACATTGATTTCAGCTTGTTCCGTCCGCAGACAGGCCCTGACAAGGTTGTTAGAACAGTTGGAGAGGTCTATACAATCACTTAATTACCAAAACTGTCAGTCAGCCTGGCCGCGGCCAGCCGCCTCCATGGCTGCGAGGAGCATTCCGCTACTGCCTTCTCCTCCTTGATTGATCTGTGCTGATGGCATTGCAAAATAATTAGAGTGAATTTTCTGATGTGTGATTTTATCCCAAGTTCATGCTTCAGAAAGGTAATCGCAAGGATGAGAAGGGTCAGTGCCATTTCAGATTACCTGAAGTCCAAGAGAACGGGTAAAAAATGTATATGTATATATTTATATATAAGGACGGAAGGATAAGAGGAGAAGGGAGAGGGAGGGGGAGAGGGAGGGAGGGTTGAAAAAATAAGAAAAGGGAAAATGGGCAAAAGGAAATCGAGCGATGCGCTTAAGGATCGCTGAAGGGTATTGCAAGCCATTCGTCAAACTCTGCAAGTGATTTCCTTCCGAGCCAACAAATGGCAGATTGATTTTGTCCAAGGTAGCTTTAGCCACATTTCAAATGATCCGGCGGTTATTACAGCGATTGGCTTCGGAACTGACAGGCGAAAGGAGAAGAGATCCGGTTTTACAGCGGACGGGAGTCGCGATCATAAGCGCTGTCAGCTACAGTTAAGCAAATATCATTAGCACGAGAAGGAAGGAACCGGAGTGGCGGGACACACGCGCGCCCGCACGGTCCAAGAAGGCTGCGCTCTCTGCCTCTCCTGGCTCACTTTCCCCTTCGTCTCGAGCGCTTTGGGGACATTTTCCCTCTCCTTGGAAGGGCTTTCCTTTCCCCTTCCGGGGAGGGGGACTCCACCCAAAACGGGGTTTTTTCCCGGAAAACTAAGCCCCCCCCCCCCCCCAATCTCTCGCCGGGATTTGCTCCTGGATACGCCAAGTTTAAGATGGCAAGTTCGCTTAAAAAAGGAAAGAGTGAGCGAAATCCCCTCCTGCGCTACCATCAAATGGATTTGGGCAGCCTTTATAACCGCTCCACTGAGAGCCTCTGGGCGGTGTTCACATGGGGAGGAAGTCTTGCCTCATGGGATGCTTCCCATGAAAGATGATACCAGAACACCTGGGACTGAAGTCCCAAAATTAGTTTGAGGCCAAATATTTTAATCTAAATATTTTCTTGCTGGTGAATGGGCTTTCTGCTCATCATCCCTACCTAAACATGCATATTTCCCTAAAAACATGTATTCTCTTCTCCCTCCTCTCTAAACCCGTGTATTCATCCATACGAGGGCTTGCTTCCAAGGCACACATTCTCTCTCTCAGCTTATGGAAGCTCTCATAAGAAGTCTGTTCAGTGCAACCCATGACACTGAGTTTCACGGGACTTACTTTGTGCATCACCTCAAGCACAGGTTGGGTGGAGGTTTGATCTCAAAATATTACAAAGAAATCCGGTAGCAAATAAGCATGCATAGAATCGCAGCTTAACTGGGATTATCTACCCATATCCAACTTTCACTTTCCAGGTGCATATACCAAGCTCTTCAAAAGGTTTCACAACCTTTTCCATGACTGGGTTCGGACAGCACAACAACTCACTGTTCCATGAACTGACTATGCATTAGGTGTGGCTTGTTGAAGAGCGGGTTGAAGTTGAATTGTGGGTTATCAGGTTGTCTGCACCTGGCTGCACTAACAAGCCACAGCTTGTTAATCACAACAACCCATGAAAAGAATCCATGGTCTGTTAGTGGGTTGTGAACTGTGAACCAACAGATGGTTTGCTATCTCTGCTGGGTTTGGAGAACTCAGTAACCCGGTTCTACAACAACTCACTCTCAATCCACTGAACCCAGTCAATATATATTTATGGGCAGTAAGGATTAATAACTGCTGTGACAAACAGAATAGTTTTTTCTGATCAGGTAAAGCAAAGAGGGGCAGTAAGGAAGGGCCTCGCCTTCCCCAGGGGAAGGTTTTCACTGCCCCTGGAGCCCCTGGCAAGAAACTGACAGAACCTAGCAAAGGGTGCCAAACACCTTTGAACTTGTATCAAGAAGACCAAGCGTCCTTGAGCCCTGGGGGAAAGCACCAGGGCAGTGGCGTTCACAGGCAGATCACAGCTGATAAGGAACTGGAAACTCACGCAGGACTCCTGTTATGGGGACAGCGCTTAACTCGTAATCAGCATTCACCTCCCAGGAAATCGAACTGAGGCAGAGGTTGAAGTTGAAGAATCTCAGTTTGACAGCACTGGAAATAAATAATCATCAACAAGAAGAACATTGATCTTGGTCCATAATAACTCGTGGCCGTGTCCAGGCCTCTGACCCTAGGCAGAATGACGCCTTGTTACATTTCAAGAAAGTGTAACTTTAGGGTTACCTCTTGGAAAGTCTGATGCTGGAACCTTTCCTTGAAAATGAGCTTTACTGTGCTCACAGGTGCTGGTACCCAAGCGCTGCTGGGGTGGAAGAGGGTTCAGAGCCTGCACTTGTGCTTAGCGATCCTTACATATGTTTACCTGGAGACAGGTTCGACAGAGGTATAAGCCACCTTGAAAGAAGACCCTTCCTGATTCCAATTTCCTGGGAATATTGTGCTGGAATTCACAAGAAGGGGCTCACTTCCAGGGGGAAATCCGTGGGTCTGGAGCTAACACCACTGTGCTGGGGATCAGAGGATTCGTTCCACCCGAAACGACCACGAGGCCAGACAGTTTACAGACATCAGCGCACTCCTCGATTTTGGCTTGAAAAAGGCTCGCCTTCTTTCAAGGGAGCGTCGATTTATAAGGCTGCGATCCTACAGTTAAGTACCGGGGGAGGAGACATGGATGGGATTGCGCCGTAAATAAGCCCGCTTTGGTGTGCTGGGAGTGTGGACCGAGCGGCAAATGGTGTCTAATATTCGGGAGGAGAGAAGAGAAGATGACCCGGCAGCTGGAAGTCGGGGAAGTTCCCGACCTGCACCTACGAAGGAAAGCCCCAGAAGCCCGGGCGGTTTCTCCCATGATCGAAAGCTGGGGAACAGCAACCCACCTCCTCAATCTGTCCTCTTTTCTCTAGAAGTGAAGGGGAGGTGGATGGCTTGTCTGAATGCTTTACGTGTATCCTGTGAAAGGGATATGTTTGATAGCCTGTCCAAAGCTGCATGCAGTTTGATTGGGAAGCCAGAATTGCTCTTAACACTGCTGCTTTTCAGCTCGCAAAGGGGGTGTGCGTGTTTCGGGGAGTTTTCTGGGGGAGTCTTGTTCCCCCAAAGAGGAAGCTACTTTCACAACATTCCTTTGTACGGAAGGATGGAAGACCGGCTACAGAGCCGGCAAGGGGAGGCCTTCGCCTCGCATGCCTTACTAGTTTCTTCAGACAAGCCTGCGCTGCGGGGCCCGGACCATTTCCCCGATTAGCCAGGAGCCCGGGAATTCTGCCGGCCGGAATCGCCACCTCGGCCGTTTCTGAGCTGGGCCAGGCCTTGGTTTGGGTCAGGTCGCGACGTCCTTTTGAAGGCCTTCCCCTTTCTGGCGGCCTCCAGTGGCGGTGCGCTATAGCGCCCGTTCTTCCCCGCCCGGCAGCCGCGATCCGGAGCGTGTCTGCTCGGGGAAGGCTTTCCCTCCTGGGCTTTTCTCTGCCCCAGCCCTCGACTCGCCGGGACAGACGCCCCGCGCACGCCGCCGGAGCCAAGGGCCGCCGCTTGCTGCGAGGGGGTCCTCTCCCACGGCGGCCCCCGGGCGAGCGAAGCTGGCCGCCTTGGATGCAGCGGAGTTGCCCTCCCTGAAATCCGTGCAGGGGGCGGCGGGAGCTCCGCGGGCCGGCTCCTCTGCGGAAGATCGCTTTTGAGTCCTCTAGCCGCCCTCAAGGCACGGGGCCTGTTGGGGGCTTCTGCCCGAGCACCTGGGTTCTCTTTCAACTGGTTTGCAAATCCGGAAGAGACTCGGTTTACAAGTAGGGAGAAATTCGCAGAACCAGCCAGTCCTCGCTGCGGAAAAGAGCTGGCCCAGAGATCGGGACAAGCCCCTGTGAGCCCGTCCGCAAGGAGCTGGTACAATTACACTTGTTGCCGTCGCAGTCTGCACTCAGGTGCTGGCACGCCTCTTGGGGTGAGGATGAAGCGATCCTCCTGCCTGTCCAGCACGTGAGTCTGAAAGGGGAGGTCCTTCATGCAAATAAAGCACCTCCCGCCACCAGAAGAGACGCAAGGTTGGGGCTTAAATCCTATAAACTTTCTGGGGCATTTCCCATCTCTCTCTTCTAGGGGTGCAGGAGAGTTAGCAACCTGCACCCCTATTTCTCTGCCACCCCTAAGTCTTAAAACCTAAGAAACGAGAGTTTCTGAGCATGTGCAAAGGGCATCTCCCAGCACCACAGTTGAGTGACTTTCTTTCTTAAGGCACAGATCTTAAGATCTGAATTTTCCCCCCTTTTACAACAGCAGCGACAAACGACCCTGATACAATCGTGTTTGGATCTCAAGAAAGCAATGAGGGCCTTTGAAGGGGGTGGTGATGGAAATAATTAAAGTTGATTCGTTGTCCCAGCTTCCCTCTCGCAAGGAAATCCAACAGGCTTCTCCAGGAAGCCTCACACTGGTTTTCCGAGCAAAGGAGGAAAACCTACAAAGTCTTGCATTTTTCCCTTTGCGCCCCCCCCCCCCGCCACCTTTGGAATGCAAAAAGAGTAGGGTGGAAGGAAAGGGTGGAAGAACCCCTCGTTGCTTTTCAAAGAATGGCTGCATTTTTAAAGTCAAATAAGTACAATGTATTTGGCGAATGGAGTAGGTAAACAACTTACATCTGGTTGCTGCACTTGAAGGAACCATCCGTTCCCGTGCACAGCAAATTGAAGAAACAATGGCGCTAATGAGCCTTGCAAAATGCAACTGTGAATCATGAAAGACAACACTGCATTTTGCAAGCGCCCAGAATAAAAGGTGAAATAATCAGCTAGCAAAGAGGAAAAGAAAGCGAGCAATGATTAAATGATCAAAAGCTGGCAGAGTGAATCCAATGTCACTGCCAGACACAGCCATCTCCCCCACAAGTGAAAGTTAGGTTTCAAGCACAGTGTAATTATAGCCGAGGTTGTCAGTTTGACATTAATGCAGCCAGCAGAAATTTCCTAATTGGCCTCAGAGGAGAAAGTGAACCAGAAAATATATTAACATTTTAAAAAAGCATATTTTGCCTAATCCTTTCACTTTCCAACAATATTTGAAGACCAAAATGCCCCAGGCAGGAGAATTTAAATGAGCAATTTTGTTTTTGAAGGAAACGGCCAATGAGACAGAAAATAGACTAAAGGGAAATCATTAGTGGATGAGAGATACTGACAGCCCTGCCTTGCTGACTGGCTGGCCTGTCACTTACAGTCTGTGTTCTTTAGTTCCACGCTATGAGCTAAGTTGATAACATGAAAAGACCCATAAACGTGCAGCCAGAAGTCAAAGCCTATTATCTGGAAATTCAAATGCGGGGGGGGGGAGGGGAAGAGGATGGGGGGGGGGGGGGGGGAGGGAGGGAGCATAGAGCTTCCTTCTTTTTCTCTAAAACTGGCCATATCAAGGAGAACAATAATAGGCCATTATCTGACATCAATGTGCGAGGGCCTGCCAAAAAATATATATTCTCTCTCCCCCCCTCCGCCCCCGTGTCGCCTCTTCGCCCATCCCGATCGACAACGTGGCTTCCAAACTGCGGATAGCAACAAAATGCTTAAAGTTACGGCTGTAATGTCACATGTGCCCCGCTTGATGTGATATGACCATCTCGGGGAAACAAAGCTAAGTGCAGTCAGGAGCCGTTAGTACCGTGGCTTTGATGGAGCAGCTGAGGGTAGCATCGCCTGTGGCAGGAACTCCAGGGCAAAATGCGCCCGACCCACACTCTTGCCCTTTTGAAATGAAAGGAGGAAGGGGAAGCGGAGGCGGCGGGGAAGGGCCGCTGCCGCCAGCCTGCGAGCGCCCGCGGAGCGAGGGGCGCTCCGGCCAGGAGGGAGCCCGCGGCCAGGGGCGCGACGGGGGCAGCTGGCGCCCCAGCGCTCGCGGGCAGCCGGGCTCCGCCGCCGCACCTTGGCAAGGTGATGCGGCCAAGAGGAGCCTCGACGGCCCCCCGACCTCTCCGCGTGGCTCTCGGAGCTGCAAAAGAACTGCGCGGGCATCTCAGCGAATGATGATTATTTTCCCGGACGTGAGAGGAGGAGAGATTCGGTGCGGGAACGGGAGAGATGGAGGTGGGAAAGGAACGCCCTTGCGATACGTATCTAAAGGCGCCTTCCTCCTAAGCGCTCCATGCTGCTTGGAGTGCCTCCTTTCTCCTCCCCGCTGTCGTTTCCCACACACGCAGCGTCCCTGCAAGGTAGGTGAGGCCAAGAATGCAGCCCGGGCTTGGCTGCCGAGTGGCCGGGGACCCGAATCTCTACAACTCCCAGCTATAACTCGAACCAGCAGACGGACCTTGCTTCCAATGGAGTTGCCTTCAGCTAATTCAGAGCTTAAAATTCTCCGTTGCAAAAAGGGGGATAAACTGGGCTCATTACAGCGTGGCGCTTGCAGCAATAATGGAAACTCTGCAATGGGAATGAGAGAGAGCACCAAACTGGTCTTGCTCATCCAAAACGGAAAGGCAGATCCTGCTGGTTGCAGAGCGGAAAGAGGTGGTTCAGCACATTCTTAGATCTGGCCCAGGAAGGGAAGAGGCTTTAAGGCTGGCATCCTCTGCCCTGGTGTGTTAAGAACAGGTTGGGGTTCTGGAGATATTGTTGGACTCCACTTCCCATCAGCCCCAGCCAGCCTGGCCAGTGGAAGAAGAGGATAGGAGTTTCAGTCCAACAACATTTGGCAAGCCACTGATATTCTTTCTGTGTCTCCCTACCCAGCCTGTGATGACAGTGCAAGGGCTTTCACGGGAGGCTGGCATCAGCTCTCCTCTGCAGTCTTATGGAAGTGTCTGCCATAAAACCAACTGACAGTGCGAGCTTGCACATGTCTACTCAAACGCAAGTTCCCACTGAGTTCATACTCCCAGGACACTGGCTAGAGGGTTGAAGCCTAAATCACTGATGGCACAATTCAGAAGAAAGGCCTACAAGGCACAAAATGCTCTAGCCAGCTTTCTAAAGGCTGGTTTGCTGGCAAACCTTACGTAGGTTGGTATCTTAAAGAAGCAACCTCCATTGGCCTCAGTGGGATTTACTTTTGAATAGACATGTACAGAATTACTGTAAAAGGGCTTTTTTGCAAAGAAAGATCAAGCTCGACAGCCTAATTAATATTAAATATGAGTCCTACTTCTCCTCCAACTTTTTTTTTTAACTAAGGGAATCGGTGTACCTGGCTGTGGAGTCCTTGAAAATCTGGGTGGGAATGGTCTTCCTGAAGACCACTGAACTATACCTTAACAATTCAGTATGGCAAGCAGACTTGCAGTGACAGATATCTGGTTTACTCCAGAGGTTTTTCTGCAGTCCCCGGACTGCTTACTCCTCCAGAGTAACAGTTAATGGATCACCCACTTGAAAAATGAAGATCATGAAGTCAGAACCATGCACAATTTAACATGCTTAGGTTGCTTCCAGCCTTCTCACAGCTAGGTGACTTTCTCTCCCTTTTGATTTTTAAGTGGATGTTCTTCTAAGCCTCAGTGGCCCCCACTCAACAGCTGTAGGAGCAAATTCAGAGTAGCATAGTGTCACCCCATAAATAGGCTGGTAGAGTTCACCAGGGAAAGAGGTGGCCTAACCAAGCCTCAGTTAATAGGTTTAGGGTGCAATCCTACAACTGGCTGGGAGTTGTAGGTCCTTTTATTGCCTAAACTGGGAAAGGCTGGTGATGCCAACTTCACTGGGACTCCTCATCCCTTGAAGCTTTTAGTTTGAGCATTGCAGGATATATCCATGGTGGCAAACCTAATCTGTGTGGTGGGGTTCAGCACCCTGGTTAGCCCCCACCACACTCAAAATAAAAGCTGCAATGGATGAGGAGCCCCACTGACAGAGGAGTCACCAGCCTCCTCTGGTTGTAACATGCGCAGGACGGCACCCTTAATTGCTCCCCCATCTCTGTGTTTTGTCAGATTCAGTGCAATTCTTGATCTCTTCTGGGAGAAAAAGACCAAAAAAATGTAGAGGGTGGTGAGAGTGGAGAAGAAAAAGGAACCTGCCTTGTTTTGATTCTTTCCTACGGTGGAGGGGGGAGAGAGAAAGAAATAGGACTTGGCTGGTTGATAATATTGATGAGAAACGTGCCTGAGTCTGACATCAAATTAGTGGCCTTCATGTACCAAATCTGGGAAGAAGTGTCTAACACGCTTAAAGCTGGTGGGAGGCGAGGGGTTGGCGGCAAGAGACAGAGGCAGAGACTTAAGGCAGTGAGTTAAGGATAGAAGAGGAGGAGGAGGAGGAAGAAGAGGAGCAGGAGGAGAGGAGAAGAAGGCAAAATCTAAATGGGAAACTCTCATTATGAGCTCTACCTGACGGGAACACAGGAAACCTTCTGTATCTCCACTCATCAATACGGAAGGCCTCTTTGTCAGTAATTTGCAATAAGTGTCTGTAGCGCTTCTGTGGGGCCCCCGGAATCATTATTGGCTGCAGATCTGCTCTCGCCCTCTAATTGGAAGCGTTGGGCCTTATCAGCGGAGGATTTTCTAGGACCTTTGACAGATACCAATACGAAAATCATTGTTCACTTGTCAATTTAAAAGACCATTAAAGCGGTTCTCTGGGTTTTTTTCTCTTTTTTTCTTTTGGGGGGCTGGGCTTAGTTTTGTTTGTTTCTGGGGTATATGTGGTGGACCTATAGTTGCAACTGTCCCCTGACTGACATGCAAGGTTGTGGGGTGGGGCGGGGCAGGGGGTAGGAAGGAGTACTAGGTAGGCGAAAGGCATAAGGGTTGGGAACCAAAATTTGCATTAAAGAAACCCAACAACATAATTTGTACCTATGCATGTATGCACACGTGCATGTGTATATTTTGACTAAACCAGCCCTGTAACTAGAGTTAGTCTTACATAGAGTATACCCACTGGAATAGTTAAGATCAAACCTAGCCATGCCTAACTTAAATCTTATTGCTTTCATTTGGTCATGTCTAGATATGACTAAGCCTGGATCCATCCCTAAGATTGGTCAGTACACTTATATCCCTGTCCTACTCCCATGAAGTTCAGCTTGCTTTTGCCCATGAGGAAAGTGTGCCTACAATGACAACTTAACAGCCAGGACTATTGCTAGGGTCTTAAAAATGCAGGAACCAATCAATGGAAGGATTTTTAAAATTATTTTTCTGATTTCCATCGTGGCAGCAGGGGTTAACCTTTTCCTCCCCAGCTGTGATTCCCCGGAAATTATCTACACACACACACAAACACACACTCAAAACCACATGCCAGCTAAGTTTTCCAGTGCTGGTACACCTTCCCGTTGGTACCAATGGACACTCACGGCTCTGGTAAGTAGATGTAGGGTAAAGTTTAGGGCCCAGGCCTAGCAATTCCCCTGCTAACAGTTATATTTTACAGTTCTACTTGGAAATAACAACTTTTGGGCTCTGTGGGACTGACTTAAAAGGAAGCATATTTTCAGTCTTATTTGCAAGAGTGGTATATGTAAAAGAATGAGATGTAAAATAATGAGACAAAAAAGAAGAACCTCCTGAAACTGCAAGGTTTACAAGTAAGAGTGATTGTGTATCCTCCCCCTTCACCTGTGTCCCTCCAGCATTCTTCCATTCTATCTGCCTGCCTCCTTTACAATGTGGTCCCCGTCCACCCAGGAAGCCTCCAGATACTGAGCAAGCACAGAATCTCCAGGGTTTTTGGCACAATTCCCCCCACCTCCACCCTGCCTGGAGTCACCCGAGACTGAGCTCTGCCCCTGAGCTATGGCCCCTCCATTCTGTGAAGACACTAAACACACAAGAGGACAACTCCAACCCAGAAAGAAAGCATCCCCAGCTTTTGCTGTGGAGAGAAGGTGGTGCTCTGTGGACACTTCTGCTTCAGAAGGCGGGGAAGGCCATTATGGAAATGACAGCAGATGAGAGGAGGAGAGAAGAGGCAGAGGACAACTGGGACTGGGAGGTCAAAGGATCACAAGTCAGAAGACAGAAGACTGAAAAATGGTGCCCCATAACCCCACTTGCTCACCCAGTCAGAGCTTTGCAGTAAGGTCCATCCACCTGCAAAGCATATGGCTGAGGGTGGCACTTCCCGATCATCATTAAAGCTTGCCTGATGCATCCTCACCTGCTCCCCTGTTCACGTTTGCAACAGACAGGAGACACAGTCCCACAGCAGTAAACTGGGCTTGCCGTTATTATGCTTAGTGATGTCCAGCCTGAGTGACACTGAATGGGCCCGAGCCTGGCAAAGTTAAGCATACTGGCAAGGAGAGGTCCGGGCAGGCAAAATGGCACCATCTAGGCCAAGTGAGACACCTCTAAATCCCACTATTTCAGCAGGAAGAGGATAAAGCGTGTGAACGTCCCCTTGAATTCAATTATTAATATCAGTTTATTTGAAGGACTGTCTGTAGAAGCCTTTCCTTACCAAATATACTGGATTACATTCCTATTATCCCTGGGACAGGATAACTCCCTAGGTGTGATGGGACATAGAGTCCAATACATTTGTATTTCAGAAGACTGGCCTATGATACCAGGGATGCAAGAATAGGTCAAATGAAGCCTGCTAAGCCATTCTAGAGGACTAGCTAGTCCCATTTTGCTTTGCCTCTATGGTGGATCTTCTCATCACTTGCTTATCTCTCATCTCATGGTTCAAAGAAAAGCAAGGGGTTCCCTATACAGGTTCTATTTAAACTGATACAAGCTGCTAAGCTCTCAAAGACTCTGCACTAAGGCCATTTAGGTTGATGGGAATAGAGCCTTTTCAGTGGTGACCCCACATTTATGGAATTTCCTCCCACACATGGGCTACTTCCCTGTCATCTTCAGACTTACCCTTAAAACAATGACAGAGTCTTTATTTTACTGCTGACCTCCTATATGTTTAAATCTGATGCTGTTTTTAAGAAATGGTTTTGATTGAAATGTTTATATTCTTTTATTGTAAACCAGTTTATTGAGTCTTGCCCAAAGTACTGAAAGTTATAACGCAAGTAAATAGATGTGTGTGTGCGTGTTTAACTTAGACCAGATGCTGTCTATGGGTCACTTTCGCCTTTATACAACATCTACAATCGGCCCAGATTTGGGTTGCCCAACAGAGCCACTGACAATTCACTTGTGTTTAGCACTGCAGGGCTGGGGTGTATAGCTGAGATTCCCAACAGCAAAGAGAGCTGCATGTCTGAAGCCACTGAACGACCTGCAAGCAGCCCCTGGAGAGCATTCCTGTGCCCTTGAAAATGACAGTGTGTGCACGCTTCCTTGCTTGCTTTGGTTATGGCGGTATGGACTGCACACAGAAAGGAGGCCAGAGTTTTTGGATCACAGGGACAAAAAGGAGGAGGGACACCTGCCTACAAACATAAGGATGTGTTTGGGCCATCAGTCTGAAGTGCCTGAATGAGAGCTGCTGTGCCATCCAGCTCCTATGAATATTTACTCAAGTTGGAAGGAAGTCCCACTGAGTTCAGTGGGGCTTGCTCCCTACTGAGCATCTTAAGAACTGTAGGCTCAGATGACACAGAGACCCTAATTTCCCACCCCTTTTCATCTGCATTAAGAAGAAAGAAAAGTGTTAGGAGTAGGAGCAGCATTTGCAAAATATTCTGGCTCCAGTGGCTCCTTCCTGTCTTCCTGCTATTGGCACGAACAGACTAATAGGTGAAACCATTTTCAAATAGTAATTTGCTTCTAGCCTCACTTCCTGACACAATAGCAAGAAGGCACAGAAATCTGAAATATGATATTTGGAAGTCTATGGGTAATGGAATAGCTTGGCACAGTCGCTGGCAAATAATCAAAGTTGCTAAGATGATGGGAAGATAATTGTGCAGAAGGGTAGCATTAGAGACAACACACTGACTGTGAATCGCTAGAAAGTGATGGTGTAGGCATAGGTATGGGTATACTCCCAATCCTCTAATCCGCAGATATTCAACAGACATAGATCGCAATCCTCTGGGCGCTTGATGCTGCAAGTGCAACTTCAGAGCCAGCATGGGGTTGAATTCTGGGAAGGTGAGGAGGGGTAAAGCTCCACCAGGCGTGAGGAATTCAGGTGGTGCCTCAGCCCTTCCTCTTCATGAAAACAGGCAAAGAACCGAGGAGGCAAGGTTGTCCATCTATGCCCTTTGCAGGGTGGGAGCAATGAGGAGGCAATCCTTGCCTCTCCCCATCTCCCCCACTTGATTGGATGCCCGCAATCCTCTGGTTCAGAGGGTTACAGGCAGTAACGTTGGATGGTGCCTGTAAGACTGGATCCTTCTGGACTCTTTTCTGAGTGAAGTGACTTGATTTGAAAATATCCCAGTTTGAGGAATTACAGCTGGTTTGCCACCAACTGTAGTGGTGTAGTGGAACCAGGGCTCACAGGGATGCAGTCCTGGCACATTTTATTAGCAGAGATGCTGACTTCACCTGCCACAGCCCCCTCCTCAGATTTTCCTGTTTCCTCTAAAATTAGTTGTATCCCCCTTAGCCAGGGGGTAGGGGGATGAATTTTCCTACCAATGATATATTGCTCAAGGTTGTACTGTGAAGTATTTTGGGGACCTTTGCCCCTGAATCAACGATTAAGAACCACTAATTTTATGAATGAGCTGCTTCTTGTGGAGATGAGAAGTGCTGGAGTTGGTTTGTTGATGTGGATCAGCACAGCGGCCTGCTTCTTTCGACTCTTCTTGGGGACCTGGTTATGGGAACTGCCATGATGAGTGACCACACACCAGGTCTGATCTCTGCACAACTAGCCCCACTTGAGGACTGGCAGCTGAAGGTGTTGGCTGGATCTACCAGGCAATGTTGTGTTTAAGGTATTAGGAAAGCCCTACCTGTGGCACAAGTGCGGGGAGGGTCCCCTCATACTTTCAGCCCACCAACTGAAGTGCACCCATCTATTGAATGGTTGTCAGTCTTTTGGCTGGGATGAATGCCATGCATTTACCTAGTGTAGGACCCTTCTAGGTACGGCAGAGCCAGGAATAAATGAGCAGAGAAGGGGAGCTAGGCGTGCGTATCTTGTAGACTCAAGAGTGGCGCCCTGGCTTCTTCTGCTCCATAAGGATCCCTCGCTAATTGCTCATCTTTCTAATGAAAATGCTCATGCACAGCTATTTGCTTAGCCACTCTCCCAGTCAGAATCCATGTGGGTTTTCTTTTCCTCCCTTCTTAACAAAAATCACACACTGTTTTGATTTTTTTAATCATTCTGGCCAATTTTAAATAGCTGATGTTTTGTTTGGCTGCTGTTTTATTTGCTGTCAAAAGGAATTTGATGCAGAAACCATTTAAGCATGTATACAACCCATGGAGGGATTCATTTGACCTCATTATACTGCAATAAAGAAGAAATCCAGTTTGTTAAATATCACCAAACTGCATGCATTTCACATCAGATCATAGGAGCTATGCTTCAAAAGACTCTTCCAGGTTTCTGTGTGGTGGGGTTTTTTCCTCTCTTCTTTTTTATTATTTTTTTTTAATAAAGGAAGAGAGAATGGGTTAACTTGGCTTGCCAGAAGGTGTTCTGACAAACACAGGAAAAGCGAGGGAGATGCAGCCTCCTTTAAGAGCAGAGCCACTGAAGAAAAAAGAGATTTATGCTTTTAATTAATGGCAATTAAACCATGCCTGTTGGCTTGGCCTATGGCAATTGTTCCCTGCAAAAAGGAGGCCGAGCTGGTGACAAGCATTTGAATCCGCTAAGTTCTGTCAAGGGAGCTGACTCTGCAGGCATCAAAACCAAACTAAATCAATAAAAGAATTAAACTTTTATAAATTGCATTTTGACAAGTATCAGATACCGTTAAGCTTTGATATTATGAATTCCTTGGAGGTGATGCAAACAAGAAGGGCCGCAGTTAGAGATCCAAACAATCAAAGAGGCTTGTTAACATGCGCTGTCAAATGCATCAGTGCTATTAATTACTACAAATTAATGTGACTCTCTCTCTCTTCCTCTGGTGATTGGAATAATAATCAGCTGGATTCATGGAATGAGCACAGAGAACATATGCAACCCTGCCAAAAATAATAAGGCAAGAAACCAGCAGACATTTTGCAAGCCTTCAGCTCACGGGCTTGATAATTTGCTTGGTAACAGTGTGGCCCATTTTAGTCAGTTTCGTTGATTACCACCCAAATGGACAGGAGAGGCAATATATCTGTCCAGGTACATAACTGGTGCACCTCTGTTCTGGTATATATCTAGAGGCAGTATATCTCTGACTATCAGAATCTGGGGACAAAGCATGGTGGAAGGATGCAGCTTTCACATTCTGCTGTAGGCTTTCCAGAGGCATCTGGCTGTCTGGTGCTGGAAACTGGATGCTAAGTCCAATGGGTCCCTTTCTGATTCTTCAGGGAATGTTCTGAGGAGACTGTTCCTCACCATCCTCACCACCCTTCCAGCTCCTTAGACTGACTGATATGGAGGAGAGTCATAACAGCTGGCACATTCAGGGCAGAACATGACGAGTCCATCACTGAGGAAACCAATTTTTGATGAATTGAAATAAACATAGCATAACTGGGGCTGGATCAGACTTCATCATGCTTAGAGAAGGGTCCTTAAATTCTATGTGACTTAAGTGAGTCATGTGTGACTTGTTACACTGATTTTGGAGGGACTACTCTAAGCCTAAGTAAGCCAGGACCCCACAACCCTCAGTGTCGGTGATCAAGTCAGTGAACTTGGAATTGTCACCACAGTGAATCAGAATGGCATCCTCAGGTTCCAGCATCCCACACCAAGAGGGATAGCCAAGCACATTCGTTGCATTGATATCCTACTCTCTTTCCAAGGAGCTTGTGGCACTGTTCATAAAGTTTCCAGGCAGCCTCCTGTCCCATCACTGACTATCAGGGCATGCCTGCTTAGTTTCAGCATTGCTGCTGATCCATAGATAGTAGGCTCAGAAGGGGCCAATAAGGCCATTGGATCCAACCCCCTGCTGGTGCAGGACACCGAGTCACATTCTCCCGCCCAGATGACCATCCAGTTTCACCTTGGATGTCTGTAGTGTGGGGGAGCCCATGACCTCTCTTGGCAACTGGTTCCACTGTCATATTGCTCTGACAGTGAGGACGTTTTTTCTGGTGCACGGCAGTTTAAGTTCATTGTTCCGTGTCCTACATGTGGGGATGAGTAAGAAGAGGTCTTTTCGTTCCTCCTTATTTTCCATCAGAGCACACTCCATCCTTGCCAAGGTTGTATTAATCCAGCAAGCATCCACAAAGGAGAGACTTTCAGATAGCATGTCACAAATCCATTTGTTTGTTTGTTTAGAGGGCTGGTGTGAGCTAATACGGGCTAGAAAGAAGAGGTTCACACTTTATGTGGAGACAAAGTCCAGTGATGTTTGTCATAAACACAGAAATCATGGAAGGGAGATGTCCATTCTCCAAAACTCATCTGGACATGTTAGACATGTACCAAGAAGCCCCGATCTTTACATTTCAACAACAAGAAAGCAGGATGCTGCTTATCAGAGAATCAACTTACATAAGTCGTTCTTATTTTTATTGTACATATTTGTGCCTATTTTGTTGTTGTTTCTTCCAGGAAAGCTTATAAATAAGTGAACAATAGTATCAAACAACAATTTTACATACAGCAAGTAGCAGCATAAAAACAACAATGGGGACAAAAAGATCAACTTTAAAAGGTTTTCCGCCAGTGCCAAAATTACTTCCAAGTGGCAGAAAGCATTCCATAAACAGAAAGTCACCAGTATGTAGGCCCTCGTTGCAGTCTCTCACCACTGCACCTCAGACGAAGGGCAGGGATCCAGGGAGGGCCTTCAAAGGGGATCTCAGCATACAGACAAGTTCATGTGGAAACAGGTGGTCTCCTGGGAACCTGATGCCAAGTCACGGAGAGCTTTCAAAATGCACGCCAGCCATTTTCACTGGGCTCAGAAACAGAGTGGTAGCCAGTGCAGTGAGCCATCTGCTCAGCAGAGCAGCTGTGTTTTAAAATGCCTGTAGTTCCTATATAATTTCAGGGGCAGCACTGCATGTCATGTAAGCAGGAGTCTCACCTGAGTTAGTTTCCCAGACCGAGGATAACTGAGATCAGGCCAGCGAGCTCCAGCAGCTGCAGCAGCCTGAACAGATAGGTGGCGATTCCAGCTATTAGGTCCACTCGAGACTCCAGTGGAAAAGCAGGCTCCGGGACAACGCCCAGGCAGCGGATCTGATCCCGTCCAGAACAAGCTGAAGGTCAGTACCCTAAGCAGATGAACCACTTCCCAAAAGCACTTCCGTTTCAAATGGCCCTTGTTCGTTGGCCCTTTTGTTGGTTGGCCCTTGTTCAGTCACTCAATTTAATGTCACCCATGCATCAAATTCATGTGATGCAGTAAAAACATGAATTTGATGCATGGGTGAAATTGAGTGTAATCAGAAAATTGATGCCCTATCCCCAAATGGAGTGAGTTGGTCATTTCATTTGCATTCCAAGCAGAAGTTACAAATTTACAAGATTCTTCAGATTGTTCCAAACCCAAGAGACTGTCACCCATGGTCAAGATATGAGGTAAAATCAGTAACTTGCATTTTGATAACAACCCTGCACTTGTAAATATATAAAGTAATAAATATATATACATCTGCATTGCATTCATATGCTGTGCCACGGAAAGTTGGATTCTGCAACTTGTATAAATGGACTACACATACAGCATTTTTGTTATTATGGGTGGTCTGTTTGTTCTTGCCTTAGTTTTGTTCTTCCTGCAGATTGACATGAGTCTATGCAGGGCTCTGAATCCTGGGCCCAAACCACCAGAATACAAAAAACTAAGGAACTGATGCCCAAATAATACTGGCTCCAAAACTGGACAAAGGCTTTGCTGGCAGGGGAAGAGGAGAGAGTGACACTTTTCTCTTTCCTTTTTTAAAGCCTCTGTATCCTCCCTTCCATTATTTAACTCTAGATGGGCCTCTCAGTCTGTTCTGTCAAGTCTCATTGTCAGCGACAAAGCCAGGAGCTGAGAGATCTATGGCCATTGTCTCCCTCCCCCCAGCATGCCACTGTCTCTCCTTTTCCTCTCTTGTCCAACGCATGGGAGCTTCGGCCATGGAAAAGGGAGCCACCAAGGAAATTTCTTCAAAAATTGACAGGCAAAAATCCCTACTCCAATTTCACCCCTCAAGATTGTAGCTCTGTTTATGGGATCAGAGGTAGAAATCCTCTCCATCTTGTGGCCCGCACAGTTGCTATTTAAAGGCCATGAGTTCACATTCTTGTTGAAGCAACTCTTTGGGATCAGAGATCTTAGATGATATTTCATAGCCATAAGGATTTGGAAGTTCCGCCTTTGTTAAAATAAAACAAATACTGAGATTCTCAGGAACAGGAATCACTCAATCTGTGCCACAATCTGCCCTTTGCTTTTGGAATTGCAGCATACTGACACTTCAGACGTTATTATACAGTAAAGGGATGTGGTGGCGCAGTGGGTTAAACTGCACCCAACTACGGGAGGGGGTGAACTCCAAGTACTCGGTCCCAGCTCCTGCCAGCCTTGCAGTTCGAAAGCATGCAAATGCAAGTAGATAAAAAGGTGCCACTTCAGTGGGCAGGTAACAGCGTTCCGTGCACTTCAGTGTTTAGTCCTGCCGGCCACTTGACCACGGAGACTGTGGACAAACGCTGGCTCCCTCAGCTAGGAAATAGAGATGAGCACCGCCCCCTAGAGTCAGACATGACTGGACTTTAATGTCATGGGGAAAACTTTAACTTTTAGTGGGTAGTGTAATTTTATTGCTGGTTTTTGCTGGAAAATACAGACCAATCTAGTGATAGATTAGTGATAACCTACATAGAAAACAAGCCATTGGTTATAAATGATCCAGGATCTGCCTTTTCCACAAGACAAGGCTCTACTTATAGAAGGTCTCTCCACTCATTTTTTTTGGAATTCCCCTCCCCTTCATCGGCCTTGCCGTTGCATGTCTTTATGTGGGGAAGCAAGGACCCAGCAACCCTTGGCTGGGTTCTAAACAGCTCCTGTGAGCCTCACGGGCTCGAACGTATACAATGTGATTATTGATTTATTTTTGACTGAACCACCGCCTGCCTAACCACTTTTGAATATCACAAACTCACCCCAAAACTCCACTTGGTTTTCAAATGGTTAGCTCTGCCATGCAGGGGGGTTACTGTAGCAGAAAACAATAGGCTCCTTCTCTACATAGAGCATTCTTTAGAACCTGGCCTGTGAGTGCATTTGACCTACATTGTTGCCTAAAAGAATGTGGATTACAGGGACTTCCAAAGTAATGTCACACACACACACACACACGGCACTCATACTTTGCTGGGCCACAGTCCTAGTGCTGCAGCTCAGATATGTTCATTGCACTTATGAGGTTCTGACTCAGATTGACTCGATGTGCGCAGTGATTCACCACGGAGGCGATCCTTAGAATAGAGACCATTCCTTACCATTAAAGCACATTGACCAGCTGTTGTCTGCATGGCAATCCTGTGTTTGTCCTGATTCCCAGAGATTTCAGCTGATGCTCCATAAACCGCACTAGGCATCACCTTTTCAAGGTTTCAAGAACAGCCTCCGCATCCTCACCAGTTGCTCTTGAACTCTTGGCCCAAACCTTCGCTTTCCTTGTGCAATGAACACATCAACTGTATGGCTCTGAAGAAGGTTCTCCTCCTGTCCAGAATGCCATTCTTACTTTTTGCGTGTGAGAGAAACACTCAGATCTGTGCATGTAAAGATGCACATGCTTTACCCAAAGCCATGCTTGAGCACAGGCTCACAGATGCAAACAAGGTGTGAAAAAGCAGCTCATCGTCTTCCTTTTGGCCCTTATGGGAACTTCAAAAGGATTCGATGTTCTAAAAGCCATGTCAGTTTTTGTAGGCAATTACTTGCTGATGCCAAATGCATGAGCACTGCATAGGCACTGTATCCTTCTGCTGTGCTGAGAGATCCTGGTTCATTACAAGCAGGCTTCTGTCCTTTCCCATGCCTGTATGGATTTGGAGGGACTGCTTAGAATTTCTCACTTATTTTTAACAATATAATTTTCTTTGGAAGGCGCAAGCTTGCTAAACTTGACATGTGATATTTAATCACATATTGACCACTCAGTATTATTTTAATGCTTCCTGTCAGCTCGAGTGCAGCTGGCAGAGTTCAAGCAACACTTTTGCCTGGAGTTCAGTATCCATTTAAATCAAATTTGTCAGCTTTCAATTTTAGATTAAACCCCCCACACACACGCCCACACAGAGAGCTTTGTTTTTATTAAAATGCAAGTGAATAATGCCTTGTCAGGCCAAGGGCATGTTTTAATGTGAACAACTTAGATGTTAAATGAAACTGGAGTCCAAATGCCTCTTTGAATACATTCATATATGAGACTTGGTGCCAACATCATAATATAAGCATTCACTTCGTGTTACATTATTTGGTTTTTTTTAACCGGCAAAACCTATCAAAGATGTGATCACAAGTGAGCATAAATCCAGGGGCCCATCGACATGAACCCACTGGACTTCAGCACTGGAACCTGTTAGCTCAGCTGCTCTTGCTCTGGCCCAGAGCACTGTGTGCCAAGAAGGAAGAGCAGGGGGTGTCCTGGCCTCCTCCTGCACTGCCTCTCTACCTCTCCAACAAGCAGGCAGGTACGATAATGAGAAAGAAGATGTGGAGCAGTAGCAGCCAGTGATAATGGTGGTGAGAAGGTAGACTCACTCCTGGAGGAAAAGAATTGAGGGTGTCCTCAAAAACTTGGACTGTGTATGTCGTCATAGGCTAGACATGCACATGGTAGGCGTGTCATGAACAAAGCCGGCTGGAGCTGGGGGTCGGACTAGATGGCCTGGGAGGCCCCGTCTGACTCACTCAGTTTCTATGTTTCTATAATTCATCAAGTCTTTTTCACAGAGCTGACCTTGCTATTTAGTAACCCAGTATCAGCACCCACAATGGGATGTGGGTCTCAGTCAATGGTTGCACATGCCTGCAACCGTGCACAAGAAGTCACACGTGCCCTAGACAAGCAGGCTGCATGGTGTGCAGTTCTTTTGTGCCTCTTCACAGCACTTGTGAATCCTATATATACCCGATGGATTATGCACAAATCGATGCACACACGCAAACACAGATCTCATGTGACTTTCCACACATGCTTGCAAAAATGCATGGCACATAAGACCCAGATCAAGGTACCCATGTGTTTAAATGAAGCATCCTATGTCAGATGCCTGAACCTGCTGATACATTATCTTTTCATTCATTTTTACACAACTTTGTTGTGTAATAGAACCAATGACCTAGGGAGGTTGTGGGCTTTCCCCCATTAGAGGCATTCAAGATGCAACTGGAGAGCCATCTGAGAGGGCTGGTTTGACTTGGAGTCGTGCACTGAGCTGGGGGCTGGACCCAGTGGCCTTCTGGCCCCTCCAACTCTACTTTCTTTCACTCTAGGATGTAATTTCTGTATAGGACTGAGAAGTATTATTCTCTGATATGGTTTGGAAAGTCAAGAAGCCACACTGGGACATCATGTATGAACAAAGTCCTTGCACAGGATCCCTCTGTACAAGTGCATATACAGATTTCTTTCTTTCATTGAAATGAATAGGTTAGCCATTTTACTATATATATGGTACCCATTGGATCAGGGCAGAAGCATTTCCCTTCTCCCTTCTCATCATATCTGACAGCCTGTCATGTCTCTGTTGTTAAATGGACATCCTCATCTCATGAATCTCTGCACTCACATCAGAACCACTAGATCACAGCAAATAATTGGCCATCTTTTGCCAGCAAAAACTCAGGCTGAAGTCCTATGTATATTCACATAGAACAAAGCCATATATGGAAAACCCATTTCAAATATATACGTGCATTTTAAGTTTTTGATAGTTTCACAGTTTTAGATACCTTACTGTGACATCACTTCTTTAAATGTGTGATTTATTTTGTTTGCATTTTGTATTTGCATTCACCTTGGTGACCTGAAAGGCAGAATAGAAATAAATTAATAACTTTTGCCCCCCTCTCTTATTTATTAAGATTTTAAATAGAAAAAAAACCCTGTGATCAACAAGACCATGAAGCAGAAAATTAAAAATAAAATATAGCTCTCATCCTCAGTCTCACTGAGGTATACCAACCATAATAACCTGGCCAAATTTATGACATGTCCTAAAACATTGGTGGGCAACATGCAGCCCCTACGGCCCTCCAAATTCAGTAAAATATTTTTAAAAGGGGAAAAAAGAATATGTACGAACTACATACCACCAACGGGTTCTAATTTATCTTCTTTGCAGTTCCCAGACCTCCCAAACTGCCTGCCCCATTTTAAAGGGGGGTAGGAGTGGGAATGACAGGGATGAGCAGAAAAATAACAACGATCAACCCAAATGTTCTAAAATGGGACCCAGGTTCAACCTAAACAAGCTATTTCTCCTCCACACAGCCATAGATACCTAGTGCTCTGAAGGCATTTCCAGCAGTGCTCAAAAATCATTTTCAACACTGGCACAGATGGCGTTATCCGTAGAAAGCTGTATGAATACAGATTTTAGTGCAGGAGGATCAAGTTACCAGTGGCTGCAGGTGATGTTGGATAGATATAACTTCCTGTTTCAGAGGCAGCGTACCTTTTTATGCCAGTGGCCGGGGGATGTGTGAAGCAGGGTGCTTTGGCCTCATTCCTACTTGCAGGCTTTGGGGGATCTGATGTGCTACTGTGGGAACAGAATGCTGGAGTGGACGGGCATTTGGTCTGATTCATCACAACTCTTCTTTTAGCCTGACATTTGCATGTTATGAAATATGGAAGAATCTGCCCTGTAAATCTGTACGTGCAGAAGTGCATGGCTGGACACTCATTCACACATAGATCTAGTTCTGAGATCAGTGCTTGCAAGTGTGTATGTGAGAATATTATATGCACGTGAGTGTAATGATGTTCCTATATATTCTCTTCATAGCAGTGATCTTAGCACAGGATATAAACTATTATCTTGTGCTGTTGTGTCGACACATTGTTATGAAGATAAATAGTGCAGCCGTGATCAACCATTGTGCTTTCTTAAAAGATGGATAGAGATGAGCTACCAGTCATGTTTTTACAGCATTGCTTTACAATCTAAAGCCACTAACAGCGGTGAAGCACTGCATCTTGTTACAGAGGCAATAACTAACGAGCAGGGAATTGTCCCATCTTAGCTGGACTAATGGAATACATATCTGTTGTGAAGGTGATGGCTGTTGAAGAAACTACCTTTTACTGCCTAACAAGTGGCTTATAGCAAGTTCAGGTCACTAGTGGCAAGGTACCTAACACTGGGAAATGACTAAGGACCAGCTGCCAGAGTGCTGGCACTGGAAGACCTGGGTCCAGACACTCGTTCAGGGATGATGTTGGCATGTGTGCTTGGACAGCTTAATTTTCTCTAACCGGCTACACATCTGGCCTTCAAAAGCAAGCTGCCCATGGGGCTGTTACAGCAATCATACACAGTTAATTTGTGTCCTTCCTTTGGAACAGAGGTTCTCTAGAGACAGTTTAAAAATAGGGCAAGATGGAGTTGAAGACTGTATTGGAAATGAAGACTGCATTGCTAAACATCTTTGCAAGCCTGAAAAGTAGCATGCTACTTTTATGCTCATAGTCTGGTCATTGTGAGGTTTTGGAAAATAATTCATATGATACAGTATCAAAATTTATGGTTTATTCCTTTAGCAGAATAGCTCGTCCATCAAATTTGCTTAGTTTGGGTCAATCACAGAATAGTAAAGTTGGAAAGGGCCATGAAGGCCATTGGGTCTAACCCCCTGCTGCTGCAGGACACCAAGTTACACCATCCCACTCAGATGGCTGTCCAGTTTATTTTGAATGTCTCCAGTGTGGGAGAGCCCACCACCTCTCTAGGCAGCTGGTTCCACTGTTGTATTGCTCTGACAGTGAGAAAGCTTTTCCTGATGTCCAGCCTGAATCTGGGTTGCCACAGCTTGAATTGATTATTCCATGTCCTACACTCCGGCATCAGCAAGAAGAGATCTTGACCTTCCTTTTTGTGACATCCTTTCAAGTACTTACAGAGTGCCCCCTCCCCCTGTCTTCTCTTCTCAAGGCTGAACATACCCAGATCTTTCAGTCTCTCCTCATGGGACAGTGTTTCCAAACCCTGGATCATTTTTGTTGCCCTCCTCTGGACCCTTTCTAATTTATTTGCATCTTTCTTAAATCTTGGTGCCCAGAACTGGACACAGTATTCCAGATGAGATCTTTCTCCAGTCATCTGGCATTCCTCCTGTTTTCCAAGATTTATTGAAGATAATAGCCAGTGGTTCTGAGAATTCCTCCGCTAGCTCTTTTATGACCGGGGTGGGGTTCATTGGGCCCTAGGGATTTTAAAATGTTTATTCCACCTAGGTATTCCTTGAACATTTCTCTGTCAATCTTGGGCTGCCATCTCTCACTTCCAGCTTGTACTTCCTCTTGTTTGCAGATTTCCTTGTGGGAGGAGACTGAGGCAAAGGAGGAACTGAGCGTCTCTCCCTTTTCCTTGTCATCTGTTATCACTCTGTCATCCACTTTAAGTAACTGGACACCCTTCTCTTTCTCATGTCTTTTGTTCTTTTATCTGAAGGCTTGCTTGTTGCTCTTAGCATATCTTGCTATTCTCAGTTCATTTCCTGCTTTAGCCTTCCTGATGCAATTCCTGCAATTCCTTGCTATTTGTTTATATTCTTCCTTCATGGCCTGGTCCTGCTTCCATTTTCTGTACATGCTCTTTTTTTCTTTCAGGCTATCACTTAACTTTTTGTGAAGCCACGTGAGCTTCCTCTGCTGTCTTCTACAGCAATCAAAACCCATCACCTTTTTGCAAGTCAGGTCTGGTTTGCATTGAGGTTTGCATTGTTTTTAGTTTATTTTTTATTTTATTTTATTTATTTTAATTAATTTCATTTCATTTCATTTTTTACAAGCAAGGAAGAGTCATAGGTTATTTTATGTTAATTTACAGAAAAGCCAATCCTCTATTTCCACTTGTGTAATTGCACCATTCTACTATACCACAGTGCCACCTAGAGGTTATGAAGCAGAAAAACAAGAGAAATACATTTCATGTAGTGCTCAGTTCTCAGTTCTGCAAGGATGCAAAGGCAGAGACAATAGAGCAACAGTCTTGTATAGAAAAGCCCACAGTAACCCCTTCTGCAGGGATCATGCTTGCAGGTGAACTGTTGCAGGGGAGTTGTGAGTATCCCCATGCTCTTTATGGGCAGTTATTATGAAAATGTCATGTAGCGTGCAGGTGGTCCCAGGTTTAAAAAAAGAACCCTGCAAAATCATAGAAGGACAGGTGCAGCCATTGGTGTGGAGCCTCAGTTCAATGAGAATGCACTTCAATCTGCTAGCTCACATCTAGCCCACCATGGCACCCAGACATCACAGCTCCAGACGACTACAGCCTCCTCAGCAGCATCTGAACAGGAGGGGTAGAGCAGAGTATGCGAAGCACAACAGCAAGAGCCCGTTCCACAAGTGCTCTGTGGCCTCATGTAGACATTGCAAAGCTAGAACCCCAAGCAACCCCAGAAAGCAGGGATGGGGAACCTTTTGCAGCTCAAGGACTAAATTCAATTCCAGAGAAACACTTTGAGGCTGCATTCCAAAGCAAACACCTTGAGGCTGTACAGGGTGGTAGGCAAAGGGGTGGGTGAAAGGCAGAAGAATGGTGACAAAACTACAAAAACAACCCCCCCCCCCCCCGGTGTGTTATGGTGTAAGGGTACAATCCTATGAATGCTTTAACAAAAAAAGTTCTACAAATTTTGGCATTCGGCAGAATATTTTCTGGTTAAACATGCATAGGATTCTACCCTAAGACTTGTTAGCATTGTCCTTTAGCATTTTACTGCCAACAACTAAGTCTGAGGAGAGCCAATTCACCCTTCTAGAATGGAAGAAATGGCACCATAGCAGGAAACCACAAAACCACTGGCAGTTGGGTGGAAAGGCTGGGGCTGGGGGGAAGGGTTTGTCCCTCTATGGAATCCCAAAAGCCCAGACTGGGAAGCCCAGGAATGAGGATTTGGCACTGGGCTTAAGGTTCCCCATTCCTGTCACAGGCCAGTGGACAGAGCAATAACCCACCAGCACCATCTACTGGAAATGCAGGGAAGGTGGGTGACTCCCATGTCAGTAGAATTTGTAACTTTTAGAATTTGTAGGATGTGTAGCTTTTTAGGAGCTATTCATGGTGGTGAACCTGTTTTTGGAATTGAGTTTAGTCCTATGGATAGAAACATAGAAACATAGAAAACAGAGCGAGTCAGAAAGGTCCTCCCCGGCCATCTAGTCTGACCTCCGGCACCAGCCGGCTCCACTCACGACATGCCCACCATATGGACGTCCAGCCTATCCTTGAACACCCGCACCGATGGGGCCTCAACGACCTCTCATGGAAGCCCATTCCACACCCTCGGGGTCCTGACTGTCAGGAAGTGCTTCCTGGCATCCAAACGAAACCTTGGCTCCCTGAACTTTGCTCCGTTGGAGCACGTTCTGCCTTCCTCTGCAGGGGAGAACAGGTGTCTACCCATCTCCATGTGACATCCCCTCACATACCTGTATGGATAACCCATAATAAGCTCAGAAGAAAAGCTGTAGTGGATAAGGAGCTCCAGTTAGTGGTCTCCCCTATGGTAATATTTAGCCGAATACAACTGAATCCCCTGCAGCCCATACTAGCCAAGCACCCCAGAAGGATTCCATGGGTAATGCTACCAAGAGATGCAGCAGAGCCAACAGGTGTGCACTGCCCCTGCCCCGTCCTCAGTATAGGTCATCTAACAAGGTGACCAACCCTATTTCTGTCCCCATACCAGATCTAAGGACAAACTTGAAAAGATCCAAATAGTTAGCTTCATCTAAGACTTAGAGAAGAATTCCTTCTTTTTCTAGGAATTCTTGATGGACTCATCCTAAATATACATTCATCTTCCAGCTGCTCTAAAACATAAGAGAAATGGTTAATATTGGTTATATGATAGTTCAGTTAACATTTTTTGCATCATCAATAAAAATTTTAAAAATGTGTTAAGTAACTCACATGGTTACTCAGAACAAGAAAGGATTGGCTTCTACTAATAAACTAAGGGAGCTATTACAAATATGTTTTTTTGTTTTAATTCCCAGAAGATTGACATGTGTGTAGTCCTATTTTTTGAGGATTCTTGATAGTATCTGTGGACCTACATGCAAAGCACTTCTGAATGGCTAGTTTAGGAAGCAACTGAAACCACAACAGACCTCCAGGGTGCTGATGTCTGCTGAAGCACACGAGTAAGAACGAACAGCATGTGCCCAGGAGTATTCTGAGGTGAAAACTGGGACAGTTCACCCCTCAACAAAACATTTCACTCATTCCCATCACTGAGCTTGCAATTCTGATCTGACATTATGGGGGTTCCACCAGGACAAGGGGGACTCACACTTTTCTCTGGGGCAGTTCCCACACTTTGGAAAGTGTGACACCTAAAGGACTGGTACACATACCCAAAATGTTTTCGCTATCCCATGTAGGTACATAACTGAAGGGGAAATGTTAGTGTGACTGGGGAAGTACAAGCAATGATTTCTTTAGCTGTAAGAATGGAAAGTTACCGAAGTAACCATGGCTGTAGCTGTCTGCGTTTGTCAGCTGGGTCACGCCAACATTTCTTCATTCAGTCATGAGTCTACATGTACAGTCATATTGAGAAAACTGTTGCATGTGTCAAGTGTCACTCGGGGTCTTCTGACCCCAGTGGCATTCTGGGGTCACCCATAAGTAAATGCGTGACCAAATTACATCCACCCGCCACCCTCTCTGCACTTTTCTGTCAGTTCTAATTTGCCCTTCGACTTGGTCTAAGAGTATGGTAGCAAACTGGGTGGCTGGTGACCATTGTTCAGATATGCAGACCTCGCAAGTATGCATATCCTTTCATTTCAAGACTTCTGTATATAACTCACATAGCATATCCGAGAGGAACCTGGTTCAAATTCCACCTGGACCATGAAGTCACCAGGTGGCCTTGGGCAGGCCACTATTGCTCTGGAGTCCCGTTCGGAATAAGGAGATAAGAGTGAGACTGACCCTTATAGAATGGTGAGGGGCTACTAAAAAAAAAATGCAGTCCTCTGCTGGGCCACCAGCTCCAGCTTTTGAGGGCCCTTGGGCAAGACTACCTCAATGGGCCCTTTCTTTGTGGGTCTACCTTCTTGCTGCCACAGTCACCAGTTGCTCTTTCTCCTTTTCATCTTTCTTGTCACTGCTATTGATAGCTTACTTGGCAGGCAGAGAGGCCGCCGTGCACAAGCAGCTGCTGCTGCTACTCCTTCCCATCAGCACCATCGTTACCTGGACCAGTCCAAGAGGCAGGTGAGCCAGCAGGCTGCAATGAGGAAGCAGAGGAGCAAGTCCAGAGAGTCCTCTCTCTCAGTGAGCCGTTGCTGGGCTGAGGGCACCTGCTGGAGCCCAGCCAGGCCCCTCTCTGATGCTGTCCCTGATCCTCTGCATGCCATTTCAGAAGCAAATCCGAGTTGATTCAGGGGACTGACTTACCGGTAGGTGCACACAAGATTGTGGCGGCCATAATGACTGAACCAGTCTGAAATACATCATGTTATATCATATGCAATATATCACACACTTTAAAAAGTATGAGAATTGTTTTAGAGTATGTTTAGATATTATGTTCTGAAGAAAGGAGTCTCACAAACACAATTTAGTCAGGGGACATCTCATTCCTTCAATGAAACCCAAGATTATGTAGCCCACAAACCTTGAGATGGGGGTGGGGGTGGGCAGAACCGTGCAGTAAAGAATGCTACAAGAAAGTCTCAAAGGGCATCAAAGTGCTTCCAGTGAAAGGATGTCATAATTGTATCAGTGTAAAGCCTGCCTGAAAGCAATGAAGGTGGGAGAGCAGAAGTTTGCATCAACCTCCTGTTAAGTTTTTTTCAGCCATCCAGGCAGAAAGAGAATCCTACCACTGTTTATAAGAAATTGAAGTTTGGAATGTGTTTAGAATGGGCAGAAAAGATGAGCTGTACAGCAAAAGCTACTCAAGGAAGGCTTTTTCAGAATTGCCCTCTTTCCAATGGAATTTTAGCCCTTTGTTGTTAGTCGCGAAGTCGTGTCTGACCCATCGTGACCCTATGGACAACATTCCTTCAGGCCTTCCTGTCCTCCACCATCCCCCGGAGGCCACTTAAGCTCACACCAACTGCTTCAGGGACTCCATCTAGCCACCTCATTCTCTGCCGTCCCCTTCTTCTTTTGCCATCTATTGTTCCCTGCATTAGGCTCTTCTCCAGGGAGTCCTTCCTTCTCATTAGGTGGCCAAAGTATTTGAGTTTCATCTTCAGTATCTGGTCTTCTAAAGAGCAGTCAGGGTTGATCTCCTCTAGGACTGATCGGTTTTATTGCCTTGCAGTCCAAGGGACTCGCAGGAGTCTCCTCCAGCACCACAGTTCAAAGGCCTCAATCCTTCGGCACTCAGCCTTCCTTATGGTCCAGCTTTCACAGACATACATTGCAACTGGGAAAACCATAGCCTTGACTATACATACTTTTGTTGGCAGGGTGATGTCTCTGCTTTTTAGTATGCTGTCTAGATTTGCCACAGCTTTCCTCCCCAGGAGCATCTTTTAATTTCTTGGCTGCAGTCCCCATCTACGGTGATCTTGGAGCCCAGGAAAATCTGTCACTACCTCCAGTTCTTCTCCATCTATTTGCCAGGAAGTGAGAGGACCGGATGCCATGATCTTAGTTTTCTTAATGTTGAGTTTCAAGCCAGCTTTTGCACTCTCCTCCTTCACCCGCATCAAGAGGCTCTTTAGTTCCTCTTCACTTTCTGCCATGAGAGTGGTATCATCTGCATATCTGAGGTTGTTGATATTTCTCCCAGCAACCTTAATTCCAACTGGTGATTCATCTAGGCACGCCTTTCTCATGATGTGCTCTGCATATAAGTTAAATAGGCAGGGCGACAGTATACAGCCTTGCCAAACTCCTTTCTCAATTTTGAGCCAATCAGTGGTTCCGTGCCCAGTTCTGTTGCCTCTTGACCCGCATGTAGGTTTCTCAAGAGACAAATAAGATGGTCTGGTACTCCCATCTCTTTAAGAACTTGCCACAATTTGTTGTGATCCACACAATCAAAGGCTTTAGCATAGTCAATGAAGCAGAAGTAGATGTTTTTCTGGAACTCCCTAGCCTTCTCCATGATCCAGCGTATGTTGGCAATCTGATCTCTAGTTCCTCTGCCTCTTCGAAATCCTGCCTGTACTTCTGGTAGTTCTCGGTGCACATACTGCTGGAGCCTAGCTTGTAGGATTTTGAGCATCACTTTGCTAGCATGTGAAATGAGTGCAATGGTGCGGTAGTTTGAACATTCTTTGGCATTGCCCTTCTTTGGGATTGGAATGTAAACTGATCTTTTCCAATCCTGTGGCCACTGTTGAGCTTTCCAAATTTGCTGGAATGTAGCACTTCTACTGCATCGTCTTTTAAGATTTTGAGTAGCTTAGCTGGAATACTGTCACCAACACTTGCTTTTTAGTTGCTCAGACTTCCTAAGGCCCATTTGACTTCACATTCCAGGATGTCTGGCTCGAGGTCAGTGACCACCCCATCGTGGTTATCAGGGACGTTAAGCTCTTTCTTGTATAGTTCTTCTGTGTAATCTTGCCACCTCTTCTTCATCTCTTCTGCCTCTGTTAGGTCCCTGCCATTTTGGTCCTTTATCATGTCTGTCTTTGCATGAAATGTTCCCTTCACATCTCCATTTTTCTTGAGGAGATCTCTGGTCCCCCTATTCTATTGTTTTCTTCTATTTCTTCACACTGTTCATTAAGAAGGCATCCTTATCTCTTCTAGCCATTCTCTGGAATTCTGCATTCAGTTGGGAGTATCTTTCTCTTTCTCCCTTGCCTTTCGCTTCCCTTCTTTCCTCAGCTATTTGTAAAGCTTCCTCAGACAGCCATTTTGCTTTCTTGCATTTCTTTTTCTTTGGGATGGTTTTAGTTGCTACCTCTTGTACAGTGTTGTGAACCTCCGTCCATAGTTCTTCAGGCACTCTGTCTATCAGATCCAATTCCTTAAATCTATTCGTCACCTCCACTGTATATTCATCAGGGATATGATTTAGGTCATACCTGAGGGGCCTAGTGCTTTTCCCTACTTTCTTCAATTTAAGCCTAAATTTTGCAACCAGAAGCTCATGATCTGAGCCACAGAC
>NW_025335641.1:7153978-7221478 GCF_004798865.1 Varanus komodoensis
AGTTCTTCAGGCACTCTGTCTATCAGATCCAATTCCTTAAATCTATTCGTCACCTCCACTGTATATTCATCAGGGATATGATTTAGGTCATACCTGAGGGGCCTAGTGCTTTTCCCTACTTTCTTCAATTTAAGCCTAAATTTTGCAACCAGAAGCTCATGATCTGAGCCACAGTCAGCTCCTGGTCTAGTTTTTACTGACTGCATAGAGCTTCTCCATTTTTGGCTGCAGAGCACATAGTCAATCTGATTTCTGTGCTGACCCTCTGGTGATGTCCATGTGTAGAGTCATCTCTTGGGTTGTTGGAAAAGAGTGTTTGCTATGACCATTGTATTCTCTTGACAAAATTCTACCAGTCTGTGCCCTGCTTCATGTTGTACTCCAAGGCCAAACTTGCCTGTTATTCCAGTTATTTTTTGGCTTCCTACTTTAGCATTCCAATCCCCCATGATGATAAGGTCATCATCTTTTGGTGTTAATTCTAGAAGGTGTTGTAGGCCTTCACAGAACTGGTCAACTTCAGCCTCTTCAGCACCAGTGGTTGGGCCACAGACTTGGACTACTGTGATGTTGGATTCGAACTGAGATCATTCTGTCATTTTGGAGCTTGTATCCCAGTACTGTTTTTCCTACTCTTTTATTGACTATGAAGGCTACTCCATTTCTTCTGAGGGATTCTTGCCTGCAGTAGTATACCTGATGGTCACCTGAATTAAATTCACCCATTCCTGTCCATTTTAGTTCACTGATTCCTAAGATGTCGATGTTCAGTCTTGTCATCTCTTGTTTGACCACATCCAGCTTGCCTTGATTCATGGATCTTATATTCCAGGTTCCTATGGAGTATAGATCTTTACAGCATCGGACTCTCCTTTCACCACCAGATACATCGGCAACTGAGTGTCCTTTCGGCTTTGACCCAGTCGCTTCATTCTTTCTGGTGCTGCTAGTACTAGCCCTCTGCTCTTCTCCAGTAGCATATTGGACACCTTCCGACCTGAGGGGCTCATCTTCCGGCGTCATATCTTTTTGCCTTTTGGTACTGTCCGTGGGGTTTTCATGGCAAAGATGCTGGAGTGGGTTGCCATTTCCTTCTCCAGTGGATCACATTTTGTCAGAGCTCCCTGCTATGACCTGTCTGTCTTAGGTGGCCCTGCATGGCATAGCTCATAGCTTCATTGAGCTATGCAAGCCCCTTCGCTGCAACTAGGCAGTGATCCATGAAGGAGATTTTAGCCCTATATTAGGGTAAAGGTTTGCACCAGGGTAGGGTTAGGGTTATAAGACAGAGGTGTCCTGGCATGGTTTTGATCGGTGGAACGTGTTTAGAATGTGCAGAAAAGTTGAGTTGAGCAGAAAAAGCTACGCAAGGAAGGCTTTTTCAATATCTCCTTCTCTTCCATGGAACTTTAGCCCAATATTAGGGTTAGGGAAGTGCACCAGGGTAGGGTTTGGGTTAGAAAAATGAGGAGTACTGGGATGATTTTGAAAGTTGGAATGTGTTTAGAATGGGCAGAAAAGATGAGCTGTGCAGGAAAAGCTACTCAAGGAAGGCTTTTTCAAAATCACCCTCTTTCGAATGGAATTTTAGCCCTATATTTGGGTAGGGGTTTGCACAAGGGTAGGGTTAGGGTTATAAGACAGAGGTGTCCTGTCATGATTGTGATCGGTGGAATGTGCTTAGAATGGGCAGAAAAGATTAGCTGTGCAGAAAAAGCTACTTGAGGAAGGCCTTTTCAAAAAAACGCTATTTCCAAAGGAATTTTAGTCCTATATTAGGGTTAGGGATGTTCATCAGGGTAAGGTTAGGGTAAGAAAAACAAGTTGTCCTGTCATGATTTGGAAGGTTGGAATGTGTTTAGAATGGGCAGAAAAGATGAACTGTGCAGAAAAATGTACTTAGTGAAGGCTTTTTCAAAATCGCCCTCTTTTCCATGGTACTTTAGCCTTATATTAGGGTTGGGAAGTGCACCAGGTTAGGGTTGGAAAAATGAGGTGTCCTGGCATGATTTTGATGGTTGGAATGTGTTTAGAATGGGTAGAAAAGATTAGCTGAGCAGGAAAATCTACTCAAGGAAGGCTTTTTTCAAAATTGCCCTCTTTTCCATGGAACTTACCCCTATTTTAGGATTAGGGGTATTCACCAGGGTAGGGTTAGGGTTAGAAATATGAGGTGTCCTGGCATGATTTTGAAGGTTGGAATGTGTTTAAAATGTGTAGAAAAGATGAGCTGTGCCAAGAAAACTACTGAAGGAAGGCTTTTTCAGAATCACCCTCATTCCAATGGAATTTTAGCCCTATATTAGGGTAGGGGTTTGCGTCAAGGTAGGGTCAGTGTTGTAAGACAGAGGTGTCTTGGCATGATTTTGATGGTTGGAAAATGTCCAGAATGAGCAGAAAAGATGAGCTGTGCAGAAAAAGCTACCCGAGGAAGGCCTTTTCAAAATCACACTCTTTTCCATGGAACTTACTCCTACTTTAGGGTTAGGGGTGTTCACCAGGGTTGGGTTAGGGTTAGAACAATGAGGTGTCCTGGCATGATTTTGATGGTTGGAATGTATTTAGAATGGGCAGAAAAGATGAGTTGTGCAGAAAAAGCTACTCAAGGAGGGCTTTTTCAAAATCACCCTCATTCCAAAGGAACTTTAGCTCAATATTAGCGTTAGGGGTTTGCACCAGGGTCAGGTTAGAGTTAAAACACGAGGTGTCCTGGCATGATTTTGATGGTTGGAATGTGTTTAGAATGGGCAGAAAAGATGAGTTGTGCAGAAAAAGCTACTCAAGGAGGGCTTTTTCAAAATCACCCTCATTCCAAAGGAACTTTAGCTCAGTATTAGCGTTAGGGGTTTGCACCAGGGTCAGGTTAGAGTTAAAACATGAGGTGTTCTGGCATGATTTTGATGGTTGCAATGTGTTTAGAATGGGCAGAAAAATCAGCTGTGCAGAAAAAGCTACTCAAGGAGGGCTTTTTCTAAATCATCCTCTTTTCCATGGAGCTTTCCCGCTACCCTAGGGTTAGGTGTGTGCACCAGGGTAGGGTTAGTGTTAGAAAAACAAGGTCTCCTGGCATGATGTTGATGGTTGGAATGTCTTTAGAATGGGCAGAAAATATGAGCTGTGCAGAAAAAGCTATCCAAGAGGCTTTTTCAAAATTGCCCTCTCTCCAATGGAATTTTAGCCCAATATTAAGGTTAGGGGTGTGCACCAGGGTAGGGTTAGGGTTAGAAAAATGAGGTCTCCTGGCATGATTTTGAAGGTTGGAATGTGTTTAGAATAGGTAGAAAGGATGAGCTGTGCAGAGAAAGCTATTCAAGGAAGGTTTTTTCAAAATCGGCCTCTTCCATGGAGCTTTACCCCTACGTTAGGGTAGGGGTGTGCACCAGGGTAGGGTTAAGCCAGTGGTTGTGAACATATGGCACACTTGCCACAGTGGGAACACAGAGCCCTCTGTTGGCATGCGAGCCTAGTCACCCCAGCATCGCCCCAGCAGCTGAAAATTGGATAACAGGCTACATAGGGGCCATGCGCCTGCTTGGAAAGGAGCAGCAACACGAAACAATGACTTCATGTTTTGCGACTCATTAGCGGCAACTCGTCTGAGCTTTTCCATGGCTCGTCTCTTCTCTGCCAGGGATATATATATATATTTGCTTGGCCTGGCTGTGAGTTTTTTTTTTTTTTCTAAACTAAACCCTCAGTTTTCAGGCTTAATTGTAGTGTTGGCCCTTTGCGATATATACATGGGTTTTGGGTTGCTGTTTGGGTACTCAGTCTTTCATACATTCGCCATCACTGCCCTAAGCTCTTCTTCAGAGGTCTTTGTCTAGGTACTCCCCCCAAATGAAGTAGGTAGGATGGGTGGCTATTTCAGAAAGGGCCACTTTGGTGTCTTTATGAATGGAAGTCTTATCTGATACTTATACTGTGTTCTTTTTCAGCCCCATGTGAAGTCCCTTTCATAACCTCACACAATTATGATCATGTGAATATCGTCATTATTTTTAGCTCTGTAAGGTTTTGCTGTCACTAGGATTAGTTTATAAGGAGCTTAGTTTTATTCTATTTTGTTGTTTTATGCTTTCAAGCTCAGCAGTTTGTTAATTTGGGGAGCATATAATTTATAGAATTCTGAATTTTGCAGAAAATTTTTATTCTGGGCCGTATACAAATCATTTAAGTAAATACGTAACTATCCATTCACTCGTACATGGGGGGAAGATAGCAAGTGGAGAAGCCATCAAGCTGAGAGAACGCAATTGCTCTTCTATCCCACTGCTGTCTCCTTGAAGAGGAAACAATTACCACCATCTTTTCCATACAAGAAAATGTAGGACAGAGAACAAATTAAATTTCATCTAAGGCAATAAAATTGGCAGTCAAACTAAAGTAGGCTCAGCAACCCTTAATAAAGAGGGTGCAAATTGTTGTGCTAAGCAACAGCCATTAGTTAAAATCCACAGTACTGAAAGAAGACAACAGGTTCAAAAGCCGTTAAATCTTATTTGTGTGGGAACAGGGGGCTGAGATGCATTTGCTGGTGTCATTTTTCCTTGCTTATATTGTTCATTTTATTTGTAGCAAGAAAACCTCTGATAATGTTATGTAAAAGGCCCTGTTGAAAGCGTTCAGGCATTTCTCTATTTTGAGTGCGGCTGGACAAAGTTTATTTCACTTCTAGCAGTACTGGGCATTTTCCTTGGCACTGGAATGCCCAATTCAATGGAGGATCACATGCCATTCCCCTCAACCTGTACTCCTCATGCTATTTCTGCCAGTATAGCCTGAATTTCTCAGGCCTCTTATGTTACTGTTTTTATATGCTGCTACTTTCGCCTAGTGTTCATCTCTCTCTCTCTCCCCCTCTCCCAGTGTAAATGTTCTGGGGCTAGAAGGACTGGTTTCAGCAGGCTGCTGAGAACCCCACCCCACCCCACCCCACCCCACCCCACCCCAAACTTGCCCAAGAAACAACTGCAAAGCATGTCTACTCAGAAGTAAATCACCTTATCGTCAATGGTTTTACTCACAATTAAATCACATTTGCAACTTTGCTTTACTCATGGGAGAGTCCTCACTGGAGCAGGGGGTGCTTGTTTGCATCTGGGTGGAAAGAATCGGGATGCTGGGCCCACTGGCTTTACCCGGTGGGCATGGGAGGGCAAGAATAAGCAGCAGTACCCCTTCTCTTTCGCCATGATTTTTTTGCACAGGGGCAGGAAGAGCTGTCAAAATTCCCCCCTTTTAAAAAAAATATTCACTCCTTCCCATAGCTAACTGGGTTGAAAAAGCAAACACACACATGAATGCAACAAAGTTTTAAAGAGGATTTCCTTGGAGACGCACCAGTGCATTTGTGAGTGACACAAGCTCATGTTGTGTCACTGCACTACACTCTTCCGCATGTGGTCCAGCTTTGATAAATGCCTTTTGCACAAATAAAGCAACTGGGCCCCCTCCTAAATGGAAGGGCTGCAGTGTAGATTTCCCCCATGGCAGGTTAAGTCAGAGAAGCAGCCAGGCCAAAACTGATCCCGAACAGAACAACTTTATTGCCAAGAACGACCTAGACGAAAAGCATGGCTGCCTCAGTTTGGACACAGCGCCACCTTTAGCAAGAATGGCAACATAACAGTTAATATCCCCACCTTGCTCACCCTGCTGCATAAATAACTGATCTACAAAGATGGATACACACATTTGGTGGGAACCACAATTTGACTCACCTGCCAATTTATTATTCATCATCTGAGGATAAAAAAATGACACACACAAAAAGAGGCATCTTTTAAAAGCAGTGAAAAAAACTATACAAAAATCCAAGACAACTTCAAACAGCATGTTTATAGGAGACTCAAAGCTAGTGCACCAAAAGTTTGATCCTGGTCAAACTAAAGTCTGCAACCACAAGAAGAAAAGCATATTCCTAGGACCAGTAGGAGGTTACTTTGAGCATTGATTCCCCAGGGCAATGCAGGAGTGTTTGAGCATGGCTAGAATATATTATGGTATGGAAGCCATCACAGAAAGTACTGCTAAAAAAATTGCAGTGTACAGCCATGGGCTCTCTCTGCCCGTCTGACTCTCTTGTTACCTGTAGTTGTCCCCAGGAAACCGAATTAAGTGCTGAGAAAAGAAGGGCATGGACATGAGAGGAAATAAATGATCAAACATAAAGCTCTGGGCCCAAATCTCAGCTGTCCTGCAACTTGTGTAGGCATTTAAAAGCTTTACAATGTAGGGGTCACAGATGAGAAAAATAACAATAAAAATCCATCATGGAGAGACCTATTTCCACTTTGCACTTCTGTAATACTCGGTTGCACAATCCTTCCTCCAGTCAGAAATCCAAACAGAATTAACAATGCTTTGCATGCTACTACCACTGTAAGACACATTTCAATAATGCACAAAGGTGAATGTGTAGTTGTCCCCATGACATCATCTGTAGGGAAGGTAACATACTTAGCCCAACCAGCAGCAGAAGAGAGTCCACAGAAGGGAGAAGGCCTCTGGCCTGAGCTTGCTTTATTGGCTGAGATTACCCCCAGTTTTACAGATTACAGGCCCAGGATGCAGCTCCAGCATGAGGATTCCACTTCAGCATCCATGTGTGGAAGAAGAGGCCTTACACTGAGCTAAAGGCCCTTAAAGCAACCGGGGGTTGGGGTTCTTACTCTGCTACTCTTGTAAACTCCCCATGTTCTCATTGTGTGTGCAGTGCCTTCTCTGGGACTAACATACCTGGGATTATATGATGGTTAAGTACATGTTACTGATTATTTTGTTGGACAGATTTCTGATTTATATTTGAATATTTGATTGGTCAGATATTTTTCCTTGAAGCCATTTAGGATTTTGAGCCATACATGGTGAAATATATGAATGAACCTGTGACCTGCATTAGCCATTTGGCAGAGTTACAGCTGTAGAGCCCCAAAATTGGCTGTGTCCAGCTGTTGGAATGTTATGATTGCCTTGAAGTAGATGGTATATGGATAAATTTGTACAGTCACCAACTTGAATCACATGATGTTCAGAAGGACAGGACTTGGGAGATACTGGAACAGTGGAACTGGAATGGACAAAAAGTACAGATTTGTAAATGACTACTTGTCTCATCACCTGTGGTGAGTATGAATTTTCTTTAGGCAACCAGGCAGAGATACTTTGCTAAAGACCATTCTTCTTTTTGTGCTCAAATCACTAACATAATTATGTGTGGACAGATAACAACATTTCTGGGATTAATGCAAAGCTGTATATTTGTCAGAAGACAAAGCAATCTGACATTCTCCATATAGGAGGCAGAAGCAGTGATATAAGAATGGAAGCTGCAAAGATCTGGTCAGAACTTGGTGCTGGCACCGGAACTTAGCATTGTAGGGTGAGCTACAATACCACCTAGAAATCAGAAGTAAGGTTCTTAATTTGTTTTGTACAGTAGTAAAACCAACCTTACTTTTTCAGATGGTGGGCAGAGCTTTCAGGCTATTGTGTCAAAAGGATCCGCATACACATTTCAGTTAAGGAGTACACTGGGCAAAAAGGAAACCTTGAACAACTCTTATATACACAATCAAATCAAGTCCTAAGTAAGTATAACTGCTAAAGGTATGCACAGATTTGACTCAGACCCTAATATTGTGCTTCTTCTGCTTGAAATTATTTTGAGGTCATCCACTTCAACTGGGTATTGTGTGTTTCAGAAATGCAACTCTCCCACTGACAATCACGGGGAATCCAAAAATGGCTATAATAGTTCCTCTCAGCTTGGATAATATCTGCAAGCATACAAGTCCCTTACTTCTGCCAAATGTCAGAAAAATAGGTGTGGGTTGGGTGTTGTGCAGTGTATTCATATTTTGTTTCTTTTTATTTTGGTTTGTTTTTAAAGGAGCTACAGTAACTTTTTATATTTCTTTGCAGAATTAAATTATATTTGCAGGAATAAATGTCCCAATTGATGGGATTCTGCCCAAGTTCCGATGAAAAGTGTAAGAGTTATGAAATGAAAAGGTGTAGCGGTTTTCAGACAAAAACAGCATTGGCATTACGAGGGTAACCCAAAGAAGTTATCTCCCCACGTTCCTTGTGGGCCATTGTTCTGAAAATGATGGAGAGCATCGAGGTGTCCCTCAGACCTTTTCAGCACAAGGCTGTTAATCACTGTATTTGCTTCCAGTTTCTTTGTGGAATGGAGATCCAAGTTCGTCACAAAGTGATTTTCCTTTCCTGCTTTTCTGCTACATAATCTCTTTTGGGAACACTTTTGCTCAAAAAAGTAGGTGAAGGTTGTTGGGGAGGGGGTGTTAACTACACCTAAAAGAAGATAAATGACCCCGACAGAAGAAAACGCATTTTTCCAAGAATCGTTGGGGAGCACTAAAAGGTTTTCCACAGGCATCTTCCTTCTTATTCATTCTCTCATTGGTTCTTCTTTCGTATATGTACCCTCCCCTCTTGTTTTGACAACAAGGACTTCAGTCCATCTGCTTTGGAAGAAAGGGGAGATGGATAGAGCACTTGCTGAAAGCACCCAAGGAGAAGTAAAAGAAACGAGTGCTTCTGAAAAGGAACGAGCCATTCTGGGCATTAAAGGGGACCCAAAGCACTTTCAATGCAGAGAAGCAACACACTCTGAGCATGTGGCACAGTCAGTTGGAGGGAAACCCTAAAAGTGTGACCTGGGACAAGATGAAAAGTTTCACGGAGAGGCTCTGGGGTGGCACCTGGCCTATGGGCCAGCGGTTCCCCATGTCTAGCATAGGTAGTTCTTGAGAAGCGGGAGAACGGAAACAGAAGCAGGTGCATATTAGACCCTGTCAAGGACCACCCAGCCAAAGGACCATTTCCCTTTCATCACTCATAGATTGAATGCAAACCATTAGACTCCTGAAGTGCACTCTGTGTTGTGTTGCCCCCGTACCTTGTTCAGAAGCTGCATCTGGTGCAGACTGCCGGGCCAGGACACTCACTGGGGTGCCCAGCGATGCTCGCATATGATCTGTACTAAACAACAGCACTGGCTGCCTATTACTTACCGACCCATGTTCAAAGTTATTATGGTATTGTCATCATACCTAAAAATAGGTGTGGTATCTATTCTATTATATCTAAAAATAGTATATGCAAATACTGTGCAAATTGGTGCTCTTTTGTCTTCTTTTCGGTGCTATATTTCCTCTTCGCATTTCTTAAGATGCTGCCTTATGTCTGCATGGTACATCTGCCTGTGAAGCATCTGGTATGCCCACCAAAAGCTTAGTTGGTACACTGCTGCTACAGCAATGCCCAAAACACTGGTGGGAGGAGTGATTGAATCCAGCAGAACCCATCTCACTCCCCTGGCAGCCCTCAGATCTGGTAGTCTTAACCATGACAGCTTAGAATGATCCTGAGTCAATTCCTTTCTACTGTTTTCAGCAAGAGAGAAAATTGTGGAAAATGAATATTTGAATGGAGTGAAAAGAAAATCAAGAAAGCCACTGCCAACTTTTTGCCCTGACCATGGCAAGTTCACAGGGCTTTGGAAGTGGCACATCCTCTGCTACTTAATTCTGCAACCTACTTAGGACTCTCCTGTTAATTGCCTCCAAGTCTTCCTTCTGTATCCGTCCTTGCAGCTTGAATCCTGCTAGGTAACGTTGCATAAGGACTTGAAAAGGCTGTGATCCAAAGAATCTGTGTGCTCAGGCAAGCACCAGCCTGACATGGCAAGCTGCTCCCAAAATGGAGCTGACTTGAATCAAAAACAGTATGTGATACAGCAAAGAGTAAAGACAAAGATTTTTTTTAAAAAAGAATTAGAAAAACTCCACTGGTCATTGAATCCTAAATCAGCTCATTTGATCCTAGCTTTTATGTAGGATTTTTGTAGGGGCCTTTCATGCAACTGTCCCCATTAAATGGGGAGGGGGAGCTGCTATTATTAGCATGCCCCTCAAATAACCTTCCTTCCTAGCACTGTCATGATGTGTTTGAGAATGTGCCAAAGTCAAGTTTGTTGAGCTTCGCTGAATTCAACCTCAAAATTCATTTCAACTCATGCCTGTGTCATATTGTGATATTTGGTTGTAAGTAATTTTGTGTTCATTTTGAATGAAAATTTATGCATATTGTCACACATATTTTTCCAAACAAACAATTTTGTCCATTTTTTTTAAAAAAATGTGCACACTGTTCTCTCATTGATTAAAGTTTGTGTGCTTTTTTTAAAAGTGAGCTTTTTATGGGGGTTTTCTCATATGTATACATATTTGAATTTGGGGTTTTGGTCCACTCAGCAAACTCAGAAATGTGCAGACTTTGACCATGGTTTATGTTGTGTTCAGCAGTTGAGATTTGGGTAAATTCTGATTTAAAAAATGAGCTGAAATAAATTTCCCAAATATCGCTAAGCATGGTTACAGAGAAGCATCTCAAATGCAATGCTAGGTTATCTGGCACTCCTACATGAATGTCAAGCCTCCCGTTTCACAGTCAATCGCTATATAGCAGCATAGAGGGTGGGTTAAAGGCTCTTCTGGTACTCCATTGCATCTGAATGGTGGATTTACAGACAACAGCTGCAGCAAATTCCCTTGACTGAGAAGAATAACTAGCATTATCACCTAGATCATTAAACCAGGTTCATAGATTGCTGAGTCTCTTCAATCAATTCATCTAAGATAACTTGAAGCCAGCTGGACCCCTTCAGTGAGAACTTGACTTAATTGGCCAATAAGTGGCTGGGAAAGGTGCATGCCATTTGATACAATTACAAGCTGAACAAGTGATTGCAGTAGGGAGAGCTGCAGAGGGTCTCCTCCAGGTCAGCCCTTTCCAAAAGGGCTACGTTAATGTCCACTATTAAGTGCTGCTGTGAAAAATGTTGGCCCACTTGGTGCTCAGATGCCAGGAGGACCAGGTCATCCTTCAGCTGATGGAGAGCACAGAAGACGTGCCCATTTATCATCTCTTCGGCCTCATTTCTGCCTTGGTAATAGTCACGCACTGCCACCAACTGCTAGCGGTTTCCTGGGTTTCCTGTGAACCTTTCATTTTATTGGCATAACTAAAATACTACCTTACCAGAGCAATCCATCTGCTAAAGAAAAACACTTTCCTTCAATTATGTCCCCTGAGTCTTTTCTCTAGAAAGGTTAAAACATCGGAAAGTTGAAAAATATACATTATTTGGGTTTTATTCTCTACAATCTATCGCACAAGCAGCTGCAGTCATATGATCTCTCTTCCTCTCTTTTTAAAGTATACACAATGCCCCCTGCAAAGTGTTAGGAGCCAGCTTGACTTTTGAGAAAACAGTAAAATTTGCATCTCAGGGTAGCACATAAATGCAGAGTTACAGAAAGCAAATCTTTCCTCCTCCCTTTGCCCACGCTATCCTTTAACAAATACATTTTTGGGCAGCTGATCTCGGCTTGTATGTTTACCAGAAAACATTGAAAACAGGGCACAATCCAGACAAAAATAACCACTTTTAAGCCCCTGGATAGAAACAGATAGGAAGTAAATGGGACTTAAGCATGCTTTACACTGAAGTGGCAAAACAGGATGGCACTGTGACTCAAGTGCCTGTTGACAAATGTCCCTTCCTTTTTCATTGCAGTAGTAATAAAGGGAAAACTAGTGCTACTGTTGTCCCATGGAGAGGGTCTGTCTCATGATTCTATTTATGTTTTGTTTGTACCAGTGAGATGTAGGTGCACTTCTCTTTCTTGCATTGCACGCATAATATTGGATGTATCTTACTGACATACTAGGAATATCCCTTTGTCTGGTAGGTCCATGTCCTTATGAAGTCCTACCTGTTCTAGATACTCTACTCCATACTCTCTGCTTCCTCAAGCCTGGGGTGGTTGGGATTCTTCCTTCTCCTTCCTTGTTCTCCCTCCTAGCTGTTTTTTTACAGACAGCTCTCCATTCTCCATCCTGCTCCAGGATAGCTGTTACTTTTTTTATTGCCCTCCTCACAAAGCAAAACAGCAGGGTCAGCATCCATTTGATTAGCGGCCTCAGCTTACTCACCATTTGCTCTGCCGCAGCTGCTAGTAAGGCAGGTGAAACAAGGCTTTCATCAGAGGATATTCTTATAAGTAGGCTTTATGTAAGACCAGCAGTAGCAATATTAGACATTTCCACCCCAGAATGAAAAATGAAAATGACACCCTTGGCTCATTATATTATTGATAATATCAATCATACATCAACCGGAGCTGATGATTTAAACAACACAAATGCTGTCCTTTTGGGAATCTGCCAACCCAGACAGATAACAAAAGCCCCATCCAATCCAACATTCTGTCCCACAGTGACCAAGCAGACACCTATGGAGCATCCACTGAGTAGTGGATTCTTACTAAGGCCCCCTCACAACGGACATGAAGAGGCAAGCTGCCCTCACAGTGGAGGTAATATAGTCCCATGGCCAGTAGTCATAGATGGCCTTGTCTTTCATGCATCTTTCTTTCTAATCCCCTTTTGCAATTGCCCAGGACAACTGCCATCAGTGCACTTTGCTGCAGCAATGTCCATGGCTGAACTACCGTGGTACCTCAGCTCACGAACGCCTCAGTTCACGACCAAATCGGGTCGCGAACAGAAATTTCTGAAAAAAGTTGCTTCAGGTTGCAAACTCCCCCTCAGGTGACGATTGCGATTGCACCCATCTCCCCCCGAGCGTGCCCACGATCATGCCCGTCTATGGCCGCGATCGCGCTCATGCAGGGAAGATGGGCGCGACTGCAGTCATGCTGGGAGGGCAGGGAGATGGCCGCGCTCGTGCTCGGGGTGGTGGGAGGAGATGGCCACAATCTTTGTTGTCCTTTGTCACTTTGCTTCAAATTTTTGTGATTTAAAAAAATAGTTACAGAATGGATTAACCTTATGTACATTGGTGTACCACTCTAAAAGAAGACAATTATGATAAACTATTTAAGGATATTAAGAGTGATTTGGAAAAATGGGTTAATTTGCAATTATCCTTGCTGGGAAGAATGGCACTAGCTAAAATGAATGTATTACCAAAGCTTTTGTTTCTATTCCAAATGATCTGGCCAGGGCAACTTCTTCTTCCTTCTCTTTCTCCTCCTATATTTTTATTTTATACTGATAATTTTAATTCTATATTTGTAAATCAATGTATTTTTTTGTATTTTTGTATTTAATGGTAATTTATTATGTACTATTGTATTTCAATGTATTTTATCATGTTGTAAGCCGCCCCGAGGTTTCGGCAAGGGGCGGCATAGAAATGTTATAATAATAATAATAATAATAATAATAATAATAATAATAATAATAATAATAATTCCCATAAAAATTGATAGAAATTGTTTTGATGATTTAAATTCTCAAATCTTGAGATTTATATAGAGAAAGAAGAAACCAAGGATTAAACTAAAAATACTCCAGGAGGCTAAAGAGAATGGGTGCTTTGGCCTCCCTGATTGGATGCTGTATTATCAAGCTTCTGTTTTAACGTGGCTAAAAGAATGGATAACTTTAAGAAAAAAGAGAATCTTGTATCTTGAAGGGCATGATCTGCAAATGGGTTGGCATGCTTATATGTGGTATGAAAAGGCTAAGGTGCATGGCTCTTTTTTAAGTCACTATATTAGGAAATCATTAATGTCAGTGTGGGAAAAGTTAAAGACAAAATTGTATAATAAATTACCAAGACTTTCACCTATGGAAGCTCTTGTATATCAAATGCATTGAACTTTGAAGGGATCGTAAGATATGACGACATTTTGGATAATGATGGAGGATTGAAATTGAATCAAGAAATACAAGAACAAGGATCTAATATTTCTTGGTGGCATACGGTGCAGATACAATCGAGATATGCTAAAGACTATAAAATGTGGGGCTTTTATAAAGATTTAACAGCATTTGATCAGGTGATGCTTAAATCAAATGAGAAAATGATTAAAAGACTATATAATTTCTTACCAGATAGGAGAATGGAAGAACCTTTCGTACATTGAACCTTATGGGGAAATTTGACTTGGCTCATGACCAATTTGGGTCACGACCAGAGTCCTGGAATGAATTAAGTTTGTGAGCCAAGGTACCACTGTACATGTTTTGGGAAGAAATACTTCCTTTCACCTGCCCTAATCGCCTGCCATTCATTCATAATAAGTGACCCTGGGTTTTAGTATTGTGAAACACTTCTGTACACCATTCATAATTCCATACAGCAATATTGTGTCCTCTCTCTGCAGCCTTTCAAGCTCTACAATATCCTTTCTGAGATCAGAGCAGTACATACTCTTCCAGTGTGGCCATTCCATAGATTTGCACCAAAGCATTTCATTGTGATATTGATGATTCCAGTTTCTGTTCCTTTGCTAATGATACCCAACATAGACTTTGCTTTTTCACACTTGGGTCAACACATTTTCATAGAACTACCCACACAATTCTTTCCTGGTCAGTCATTCCTAGTTCAGATCCTATCAGTGTATATGTGAAGTTAGGATCTGTTGCCTCAACGTGCATCACTTTACACTGTTTAAACTGGATTGCACTTGCCATTTTAATGCTCTTTCCTACAGTTTGGAGAGATCCTTTCAGAGGCCTACTATCCTAAATTATTTAAAGTGGCCATCTCACTGCTCATCTCACTGAACTCCAGATCATCCTTCCCCCGCCTGACACCCTCCAAATATGTCAAAGTTTACGAAAGCTGAGACTTGTAGTAAAAAAAAAGTGCAAAGCACCAGGCTAGGATGTCTTTCATTACATTTACATTACTTTACTCCAGGGTAAATGTGCATTGGCTTGGAGATGTGGTTTACCAGGTATCCCCTGCCCTCTGGGATAGCACGGCCAAAAGGCAGTCACTCCTGTGCATGACTTAGCTACTACCCTGGCTATCCTGCTGAAACCAGTGGTGAACCAGTGGAGCTTGGGACTGATGTCCAGGTCTCCACCAAAGAGTCAAACAGAAAGCAGCAGTTTACAAGGGCTATTATATGTCTCTTACCATTTAAGTGAGTCTAAAAATGCAAAACTGCACATGTTCAAAGTATTTTATCAGAGTTTGTAAATACAATATTATTGTTCTTCTAACATATTAGGAACAAAGAAGTGGATATAAAGCATGGTTCGATCCGTGTGTCGGAGGAGTGAAGATTAATGTTAGTTGTGTGTTTCACAGTTAAAGGGGAGGCAGGCATAAAACCATTAAGCCTAGGGTATTAGCTAGCTCCATCAGTGCCTATAGTTATAATTGACCAGGTAGAGATGGTAACAAAATCTTACCAGACCCTCCGCAATTGTCTCTGCAGCTCACACACAGCTTAACCATTGTTAGCCACAGTCTGGTAGTATCTAGGCTGGACTATGTTTGACCCTTGTTACAAACTAGGGAACCTGTACAAGAAACAAAAAAAAGTCAGAAAAGACAAGTATAGAAAATTATCAGTATCTCTTTCCAACTTTCACTCTAAATCATCCTAGTAAGACAGCCTTGGCTATTGGGCAGTATAAAAATGAAATAAATAAATAAATCATGAGAATATTGTTTCAGTTTGGTTTTGCTAAACCATTATCAAAATTTGTAAAAGTTCTCCATATTCAAGTCAAAAATAACTTGAGAGTTTAAAGGAATGAATGCAGGAGTAACTGAAATAGACAAATTCACCTCTCCAGGCCCAGGGCTTGGAATGATTAGCTCTTGAAAATCTGGGTTTGAATCGCTGTGTATTCCACTATGTTCATGCTACTAAATTAGGGTTACAACTTCCCCCTCTGCAAGCTCCACATAGTTTTAAGTAAGGCAGAGCAGATGAGGAATTATGATCCTCTGTATGCTGAAATAGCTGCACTTATTGAATTTGGATGGTGCTGAAGGGTGAAAATGTTCTTTTCATTTGATTTTATATGAATTTACTGACATTTGTAAATTCATGACTTTAAAAAAAAGTTAAATGAGGGAGAAAGAGAAACTGACAGATTCACCTATCTGTAACCAGGCATCATTTTTTGTTCTTTTAAAAAGTATCATATAATTTTTGTTATGCACTTGTAATGTCTGGTTAAGCCTTCAGATACAAAGAAACTACCACAAATTAAATAGCTCCCAGACAAAATTTGGACCAATGTTTCTATCCGTTTAAAGCACTTCTATATCTCGTTGAAGGGCATGAGCGAACTAAAATTTCAACCAACATAGATTCATTAATTAAAAGAAGAGACATTGGACAAACAATTATATAGAATGTGCAAGAACAGCACAGGCTTCATGCCACAGGATTTCTGACTGTCCAAATTCGCTTCAGCAGATCTAGAGACTCAGAAAAGAACCAATATTCTCATTTTGCACACCGAAAAGAAAACAACAAACCCCACAGGCAATCCTGAGTGAGCCTATTAAGTCGGTAGGAAAGAACTTCTTATTGATTTCCATGGAATCAGGATTACACACTATGGCTGCAATCCTGTATACAGTTAGGCTGTTTAATACCAATTAAGTCAATGGGATTTAAACAGCCTAACTTTGCCCAGGACTGCAACCAATATGACTTCCACTGGCATGGAAAAAAAACTTGTATCAGATTAAAGAGCTACATTTGTCCAGAAATCTTTAGTCCCAAGTTAACCTTCTAATTGCTGGACACTATACTCTGTACCTTGGACAACTAATCTCAGTAACCTTTTCTTCATTCAGCAGCCACAAAACTGGATTTGTATTCTACTTTAGGACAAATGTAATTAGACCTTGCAAGTGGTAAAGTGACCACAACATTTTGTACCATTGTTACTTATTAGTATAGATATTTGCCAAATGAGCGTGCAATTTAACAGCGGAGTGCACATTTTGATGGCATAAGGCTGTAGGTTCCATTTCTGGATTAAGCTGTCAAGGAAGTACCAAACCTGGATTGCAGACCAAAATCCAATTGAAATAACTAGCTGATTCATAGTATTAGGTGAACCAGATGAGACAAAAGGAGGGACGGAACAAAATTTCAAGTCAACTAAATAAAGTAAAGATCCATTATGTTGCAGTCTAGAAGTTCTCCAGATGTTTTGGCCTTCAACTCCCAGAAGCTTCTGTTAACATAGCCAACAGTCAGGGATGCTGCCAGTTAAAGGCCAAATCTGGAGATCTACTTTTTGGACACCCTTGTAGTAACCCTATAAGCAAGGTGTGTGGGCAACTAGCCCTTTCCTGTCTCATTGGGAACATGATTCACAAAATGTTAATAATCAATGCTGCATCTCATAAAAGAGATGGCTCAGGTGTGGTGCTATACTGGGAGACCTGGGTTCAAATTCTCTTAGCCATGAACCCGTCCCAGCCTCACTTTTTTCTTAGGGGAACATTGGAACAACCCCATGTCCACCAAACTGAGTGCCTCAGAAAAAGAACACAACTGCGGCACACAATGATTCGAGTAACCTTGCTCTTCTATTGTCATGTGGTACCTGTGGGGGAAATGGAAGACTACTCCATGTATGCATATCAACCTATTTTCTGTTTACTTTGGAAAAAAGAAAAGCCCAAGGTTGGCTTCCATTTATCTTCCAAAAAGTCCTTGTCTGATGTGACTCAGGTTATAATCTGTTTCAAGGGCAGTTGCTCCTTAATGAGAGCATTGAGATTGTGTCTATCTTCTGTTAACAAAAGAGCTTCGGGGAAAACAGCATGAAAGTGTATTATCAGTAAAGTGTTTCTCTTGCGTTTGTGACCATTCTTAATGTTTTATGAATATAGAGGGGAGGGGAGAAATGTTATTTTTTATTTTATTCATTTATTTATTTATTTTTACCCAGGCATTTTTCCTTAGGCACTTTTGAGTTAATTACTTGTTCAGAAGGCTTCTTACACAGTTCTTTGCAAAATGTGTTGTGCATTAATTCTGATTATGTACAAAAACCCACCTGCAAGGGGGAAGAAAGGGCGGGTGGGGGAAAGAAGCAAAGAAGAAAACCTCTGAATCAGTAATGCTGATAAAATGAGCAGCTCTCCTGGGGTTTTGCCAAGAAGCAGGATACTGGACAAAATTAGAATCTTGTAGCTAAGGCTATTCATAATGTCATTAACATAAAGGCAATTAAATGAGTTTTTAACCTACAACCCTTTATTGTTATTAATGAACATTAGGAGAACACAGGAGATAAAATTGGCAATTATCTCTGCACCAAGCTATGCAATAATGTGTTTAAATATAAAAACAAAACAAATGATTATTGTTAGTATTTTCAGTTGGAGGAACCCTAAGGAGCAGCTCTGCACATTTAATCACATGGTACTACAGCAAGAGGGTTAATTAAATGAAGACTCCATTTTCAGTAGGCTTGGTTATTCCACTTAACGTGGAATCAACAAAGCTCCGTAAGAATTTGCAGCACATTTCCAACAATTGCACCCTTCCCCCACACACATACACATCCCTCCAATTTAACCACCTTTGCAAAGACACAGAATTGCTGTATTCCTGTAAAGTGGGAATGAGGAAGCTGTTTCCTACAAAGGGGCATTGAAAGCTATGGGAAAAGTCAGCTGGGGCTGCAAACAGCAAAACTGATGGTGGATGTACACTGGAAGTGATCCTTTACTGGGTCAGACCTTTTGGACCCTGCATTAACCAGCAACAGCTCTGCAGGCTTCCAGCAAGGTGTTCCTGCCCTAGGCTGGAGACAGAACCGGGGCCTTTCGCATACAACATATGCTCTGCCACTGAAGCTGAAGCATGAAGTAGGCAGAGGTTTCTGCAAGAGTCCATAAGCTCACTTGCGCGCTCTCGCTCTCTCTCTCACGCATGTATGTACGTACATAGATAGAAGAGGAAGTGATTCCCAGGGAGCCTGGATGGAGAAAAAGGATGGGCCCACAGCAGTTGGTGGAGAGGGCATTGATCATGTGGGGAGAAGCACATGGAATTAGATAAAGGCCCACATGTGGCCCTTGGGGTTTAGAACAATAAGCTGCATCAGGTCATCCATATCTTACTGGTCATATTTTTCCAGACAGTTTTCCAGGACCAGGGATGGAACTGTTAGGTATGGGCAGAGCTAGATGTCAGGGGAGAAGCACACGGGAAAGTCAGATTGAGAAATGTGAACCCAGATGTCTAAGATGAAAAATCAGCTTTAACATACAGGACTACAGCACTAGAAATGCATCCATGCAGAAGCAATGAGGCAAGTAGTTTATCTGCGAACTATTTAGTCACATATATTGTAACAGGTTACTGAATAGATGGCATCATCAGATGAGTTCCCAAAACTGATCACGCCACCTATTACTCAAAACTGTTCAGATGGACAGAGATTAGGTTTTGCCATTACTACCATCCCACAAAAGACTCTGATATGGGATTTGATCCATGATCTGTCAGACTTGGTCCAAGTGCCTCTCCATCTCTGCTCTAGCCATCATCACAAACGTCATTTTTCCATGCAACAGCACAGGTACAGCCAAGCAAAAGATGCTGGTCAGGATTTTCCAGATTGCACATTTATGCGGGACATCTGCAGTCAAAGAGCGTACAGAACAAGGAGGTGACACAGTTCTTACGCAGAGGCCAATGCACACACCCCACCCTCACACACAACGAATCAAAATGTGTGTGGGCAAGGGGAAATAAATTTATCCATGGGTCGTTGAGAACAGATACAGATGGAGGCAGAAGCAAGGTGAGGCATGAAGGTTCCCCGAGGAAGCAAATTAAACGATTTCTCTCTTTAAAGCCACATGACAGGAACTACTGATCTTGCGGTAAACCATGTCACTGCAGCTTCTCAGTAAGGTTTCAGGAATTGCTGACCGAGCCTCCCTGTGGTGAAAGGCATCACTTGAGCTTCTCAGTGAAGAACCTTCTAGGCTGACTCTGCCCTGGCTGGCCATTGGCTTCTACTGGGCAGGATGGGATATCCTGTCTCAACAAACGTCGGATCAGCAACTAGGACCACCTCTGCTCTAGTGTGCCTCTGTGATTCTGGACTTATCTTTTGTTTGACCATGCTAGTTTGCGGTGCAGCCCTGCATTCTGGTTTGCCATCTGATCCTGCCTGCTTTTCAGTCCAGGTGCATGGCTCCTGACACACGCCTATCTATTTCCCCCGCCCCCAGCCTAGCACTGACACAAAACTGGACAAATAGTGTAGCAAGAGAGCTTGTTCAGTTAAAGAATGAAATGAAATAATTAAAGGCTTGCAGGTATTTAAGGCTCCTGTGAGCCCAAAGTAGTTATCCACCAATAAGGCTGCCTGCAGCTTCTACTTTCAATTTGATGCTCTGCTCTGGAGTCCTGCCCACTCAGTTTTTGCTGTACCGAGAAATCTTGCCATGGCTCTGAAGTGGAAAGGCTTGCATGCACTATTTTCATTTCACTGTTCATCTTATCTGCCCTCAAGAGATGTGCTTAGAAATGGGACCCATGTAAACAACAGGCTGGGACAAGGGGCAGTGGGATTCACTTACATATGCACTCCAAAAGTAATGTTTTAGGGTGCAAAACTAAAGTGTACCTCTAATGGGAGAGAAAGAATATCACAAGTGTGCTCGGCTATCTGAAGTTTGAGAAACACCAATGTAAAAGGAGTGTTGGCCCCTAATTCAAAATCTGAATAGCACTTTACTCATGTGAAACTGGCAAACATAACCCTTTGCGACTGCAATCAACAGAAGCACAGTCATTGACTTTAGTAGGTGCAAGATAAAGACCTAATTGCTTTTAATACAGCCCGTAAGTCAGAGCCTCTTGTCCAGAGAAGATGCATTGGAATCCAGCAGGGTGGAAAATAGTGAAGGATTCTTAAAAGACAGTATAATTAAAACACAGCAGATTACAATCCCCTTGGAAGAAAAGCGGGGGAAGAGACCATAAAGAACAAGATGCTGTCAATGTGATTTCATGGGGCACTGTTCAAAGATCTAAGGATTTTTTGTTTATAAAATCTTGTACAGAAAGTAATGAAGATTTGGGTGCAAACTCAATTAAAGAATCAATTATGGCTCACACAGACACAAGAGATGAACAAATCACAGCTAAACAAACATTTTTTAAAAGATGTTGCCTTTTATGACTATATAGTTGGAGGAAATACATTTATAGTAGGAAGAAAGAGATTTTTGTTCATTGAAGTTCACCCCCAAATGGCTAGGAAATTATAAAAATGTGTTTCAGATGAGTTTCTGCTGATAACACAGAAGTAATTAACTCAAGAGAATCAGTGAGAAGAGCACATCTAGCAAACAAACAAACCAGAGGAAAAAAATCATATGGATAATAAAACAAACAGGTAAAAGAATAAAGATATGTTTCAGTATGGGGCTAAATAAAGAGAAATTTATTATAACTGTCAGAATAATTTCATTAGGTAACTTTAACCATTGGCTTTTATATCAATATGTTTGAAAGATTTTAACATAAAATAAATATTGTAGCCACCAAAAAATATGAAAGGACACAGGGGAAATGCTGAAAAAAGAAAAGCAAGCATAAATTATGCATCTTCATGTGGTGTTTATACAAGCAGAAATTGTGTCCATTCCCCCCTACCAACCACTTCCATTTTTCCTATGTAAATGAAAAGTGGTTCCATGCTTTAATTACTTCCGGGCTGAGGGGAGAGGGGTCTCAAAAGAAACCTTAGTTAAAAATGAAGAGCAACAGGAACTAGTATCTTTTTCCCTGGAAGTAATGCATACATTTTCCAAATGAAAACATAATGAATGAGGCCTTCTGGTGATAGCAGATCTCAAGAGCAACGGCCTACAAGTCTACTCTGAGATAAATTAATAATGCTGCTTAATTGCATTTAAGAAGAATAAGCATGCTGCTACGCTCCAGCCAAATCCATTTTGCCTCCCCATTATTGTGATACCCCATTATCTGACCACCTTATCCATCTATTTAGCATATTTATATACTACTTTTCCTGAGCTCAAAGCCATTGACATTAAACTAATATATTTCAATGTAAAGCCACAATTGCACAAAACATGGCCGTTTGTGTTTGGGGAGGACTTGCCAACAGCAACAACAATGAAAAATCAATGGCCACCAAACAGATTAAATCAGAAAGAGCTCTTCAGTCAAATGAACACTACCAAAGCTACCCAGAATCAGGGAGTTTAATAAACGTTCTGGAAAGCTATAAGAGAAGAAGCTGTTCTTGACCTCCTAAGGAAGGTCATTCCAGAGCCTCAGGTCCTGCTCCAAGCAACTCATTAGTTTCCCTCACGGTGGGAAGGTTTATGGAGCAGAGTGTGATCGTACTGTAACTGAACTGTATCCTACTGAAAAAATGGCCATTTCTGCCATGGTGCACACCATGGCTGTGGAATGCCCTCCTAGAGAGGTCAGCCTAGATTTTTCAGGGCCTTTTTATTTCCCAGGCATTTTAAATCTGCCAGTTGCAGTTGTTTAAAGATGCTGTTATGTTGTTGTATCTTTAGATCAGTACACTGCTACTTCCTTTTACACTGTCATTTTAAACTTTTTAAAAAAGTTTCACATTATGCTTTATCATGTTACCATTTATCTTTTGTGAACCACCTGGAGAGCTTTACAATTGAACAGAGCAGAAATGTGATAATTAAATATCCAGCACAGATATTACAGAGAAAAAACAATGGTTCTTGGTTCTGAAGGTGTGTTGGTCTTAAGCTGTGAATTGAGCCTGGAAGCTCACAAGCAACATGTTGCTACTTCGAACATTGAGGCAAACTGAAGCATGTTGCATCAGCTTGAGCTTCCAAATTGTCTTCAAGGTCCTGCACAGGAGTCTTCCAAGTTACACAAGCAGGGATCATCTGGTTTGCCTACTGCTCCCACAAATATGTAAATACAGGCTGCAAACTGCATACTCACTCACTGACACAAAACTCAGAAGTAAAAGATGTAGTCCACATGTTTCTTTCCAGAGAAATGGAAATGCCAGAATTAGTTTAAGTAAAGCTGGAAGTGAAAACAGAATTGGAAACAGTTAACAGGAATTGAAGGCAGGTCTGTCAAGCACACAGCGATATTAAGAGCATTGAAACTAATTGAATTTTCATAATTTTGATGTGTAGGTGACAAGGGGGAAAGGACAAGTAGTGTGGGGGAACTGACACACCCTGTGTGGAATGAGGGTCAGCTTACACACACAATCCACTGAAGTTCAGGTTACATCCAACTTACTTTGAAGTTCAGGTTACATCCAACTAATCCAGAGAATTGGAGCTATCCTGTGTCTTGCATAGACTTACTCATTTGAATAACCCTGCACTGGTTTTTATTCCTTGGTATGATGGAAACCGGTATGTATATATTATAGAACAAATAAGAGAGAGAAAAGATTGCAATCATAGTTCTAATAGCTTTAACTCTTAATTCAGAATGGCTCGTGGACAGTGGAAATAATACTTTTTAAGAAAGAGGCTTTTTTTCTTCTTAGCCAACACATTCTAAATACCTGACAGGTTCTTTCTGATAGCTACAGATCTCTTTCACTGATGTCAAAGCTTTTTCAGTTTGCTGCTTAAGTCTAGTATCCACTAGTGTAAAGAAGAAAAGGCCCGGGCTATTCATAGATTCTTATAGATTCAGGAATGCTGTGCATACTAAGCAAGCTCTCCTATTGCTCCTTCTAGTCACATAAGTGGAGCTGTTTTAGCTTCTTTTGAACTTATGGATGTTCTAGGAAGCCATTAAGCTGCATGAAGATGTACTGGGCTTCCAAGCACTGGAGTAGGAAGAGGAGGACAAGATGGCCTCCAGCACTTTGTTGCTTAGATCACTTTTCTGCCAGCAGACTGTGCCAGCGCCAGGTAGAAACATGGTGTCATTGCTGTCCTTAAGGCACCAATCAAGCAATGTTGCAAACACAAATCCTTACATTCTGCACATTCCGCAGATAGTTGAGCCTGGTGCTGTTCATGCTTTGACAGCTGTGTTTTCCATATAATCAACAAGCAAAAAGCAAGCAGAAATCATAGAATAGTACATTTGGAAAAGGCCAGAGGGCCATTGGGTCCAACCCCCTGCTCAGTGCAAGACTCCACTTCAAACCATCCTTCTCAGATGTCTGCCCAGTTGCATCTTGAATTCCTCTAATATGGGAAAGCCCACCGCCTGCCTAGGCGAGTGATTCCACTGTTGTACTTCTCTAACAGTCAGGAATTTTATTTATTTATTTTTAGGATATTTCTAGGCATCACTTTCATCTCTGGACAATATCTAGGCAGAATATTAATTCCTGTAACTTGAACACATTATTCCATATCTTGCACTCTGGAATGACTGATCAGAGAGCCTGTCCTTCCTTTTTGTGGATTTTTAAAACATTGGTACCTCTTCAGTGCTTCCCATTTTCTTTCCCCCACACTTCCAGCCTGGCTGGCTGTAACATGGTAGGAACTGTAGGACTCCTTATATCCAAACATGCATAAGATTTTGTCTTTATTTACTTAACATCTTTTCTTTCTGCCAAAAATGGCATTTGAAGCAGCAGATAGCAACAAGATGCACACTGAAAACAGAATCTTAATTAAACAAACCTTAATCTAGTAAATAACATAGATTTAAAAAACAATAAAGAACAATACTGTAAAGAAAACAAGTAGCATCTCTTTTAGTTCCCAATGTCAAAGTCCTGCCTCAATAATAACACCCTTGCAGAAGGGCAACAGAGAGGGGGCAACAGGGGTAGCCTAAATTCACTCAGCAGAGACCTCCAGCACCTGGAAAACAGCTGCAAAGACAATCCTTGCTCACATTCCCTCCAAACAAGTTTCTGATGGCAGTGGGTTCAAGAGAAGGGCATCCTTTATGTGAAAAGCAATGGGAGAAGCAATATATTGAAGAAGACAGTGTTTCGGATGGGTTACATTTGGGGTGTGTGCGTCAAATGTTTAATGTGGACTGAGTGCTTATTGCTTTGGAGAGGAAACAGGACCACCTCAGAATGAGGGATGTATTTTTCTCCATATGATACACAGAACTACAAAAGCTTCTAAGTTAATAGAAAGGGAACTCATTTATTACTTTTTATGCCGCAATGCCCAAAGCATTCTGGGCAGTTCATACCAATTAACACATCTACAGTATAAAAATAAAAGCCAAAAAGAAAACCTAGCAGCAGTGCAAAGTTTTACAATATGGGAACATGTTAAACAACAGAAATTGAAAGACTAAAATGCCTGAGAAAATAAGGTCTTCGCCTGTTGCCAGAAAGAGCACAAAGCAGTCACCAGACGGCCTCTTTGGAAAGCATAGCCCGGTGACGCAAGAGAAGACCCTCCTCCTAGGAGCCACTCACTTCATTTAGTCAAGGCTCCTAAAATAGCTTTATGGCCTGAGCAAGTATATATGGGGGGATACGGTCCTTCGGGTAATCTGACCTCAAATTACTATAGGCTCTGAATGTTAAACCAGCATTTTGAACTGGAAACCCATGCATATGGAAAAGCTGGGACATAATATGATCACTTTGGCCAGTCCCCATGTACAATCTTACTGTCCTGTTCTGAATCAGCAGAAGTTACTGGACTATTTACAAAGTCGGCCTCACATTGCAGTAGTCCAGATAAGAGGTGAACAGAGCATGGAATATCATAGCTAGGCTTTCTCTGTACTCATAATGATGCGGTTGGTATATCAACCTGAAGCAATCGAAGGTGCTCTATGCTGCAGAGTCCATCTTTGCGTCTAACAACAGTGCTGGATCTGGTAGAACGCTCCCAGACCATGAACCCAATCCTTTAGGACTATGACCTCCCTCTCTAGGAAAGGCTGAACATTACTCCATCTGGCAGACAAAACAGCCACTAACAGGACCTCTATCTTGTCTGGACTGTGTTTCAGTTTATTAGATTGATTTAGAACAGCCATTGATTCACCTGCATTCTTAAAATATTTATAATTTTTATTAAATGTTTACAATCTTTCAACAAAACCAAACATCAGCAAAAAACCACTGAGAATACAAAACAAGAGTAAAACTATAAACACATATATAGCTTCGATAAGAAGAAGTGGAAGAGCTGGCTCACATTTGCATATTGATGAAAGCTCAGTCTGCACTTCCAGATAACTTCCCTCAGTGGCTTCATGTAGATGTTGAACAGCACACAGGATAGAATAGAGCCCTCTGGAATTCCATCACAGCTCAGAACACTAATCACCCAGCTCCACCTTCCGAATTAGCCCTCCAAGGAGGAGCAGAGCTACTGCAATGCAATGCTTCCTGCTTCCTTCCAAAAAGAAACCATGGCTGATGGCAACCAAAGCCTCCAAGATGTCCAAAAGCCTCCAAAGATGTCATCTGCATATTGATGAAAGCTCAGTCTACATGACCAACCAATGGCGATCCCCCATCCCTCTCTTAAGGATCCCAGAGTTCATCCCAAAGGGCAGCTAAGCCAGTTTATGTTCCAAAACCAGGCCTGAAGTTCCACTGAAATGGATTCTATCCAAGAGTGGCTACAGCTGACCAGCAACTACCTGGTCTAGCACCTTGTCCAGAAAAGGGATGTTGGCTACTAGCCTATAGTTGCTAACATCATATAAAGGTTAGGTGTTTTCAGTGCTGCCTTCCTCAAGGATGCCAGTAGCACCACTACCACCACCACCCATCTCTCGAGAGGGAATGTACAACTTCCTGCACTCAGCCAGATATCCCCTCCCCATTTGATGTGAAAAGCCATCAAGGGCCAGGGCCAAGCACACAGGTGTTCGACTGGACCTGGCCAAGAGAGTTTGTCAGCATTTTGTGGCCTCTACGACTCATTCGATAAAATTGACCCAGATGGTGCTCTGGCATCTCTCCTAAGGGAACTGCATGAACAGAGGTGCCCAGGTCATAATGAATCTGAGCAGCTTATCTTCCAGTTGCTGCACAAACCTGTCACAGCACTGCTTCTCTTTTCCTGACCCAGGTTGTTACAGGCCACAAACCACTTGGAAAAGACTGGACCACTTTTCAGATGAACTAGGAAGAAAGAGAGAGTGTGTGGGAACCCAACTATGACCTGTGAGTTTTTACTCTTGAAATACAGCAGCAGAAAGATGTCATACCAAAAGCTAAAGACAGGAATGGTTGTCTTTGCAACATGAAAGCCCTCTGTTGCTGCTGCTGCTGCTGCTGCTGCTGCTGCTGCTGCTGTTAGCTGATCCTGTGCCCTCGTTAGCTGTGTCTCCCAAAAAGGCTGCACCTGATTAGCTCAGACTGCTTCTACTCAAAACGTAAGTGGGAGGGTTGTTTTAAAAGGAAACAGATCTTTTAAGGAAATTTTTTAACATTTAGCCTGTATGCTATGGCCTTTATAATTGTTTTTATAGATGTCTAATTTATTATATTTTAATTGGTTCTTAATGTGTTTTTACTGTTGGTATGTTTTACATTGTAGGCCACCTAGGAAGGCCTCAGCAATTATAGGCAGCCTATAAATATATGTAAATTAAATTAAAATTAAACTAAAAGGGTGCAGCTTTGCCCAGCTGGTGGCCAAACACCTTCTTTTGCTAGCAGGACTGGACTAGGAGGAGGCAGACCTGCCACTGTGGCTAGCAGGTGAAAAAATGAGACAGAGGCACCCAGGCAGTGTGGCAGCGAGTCTAGGAAAGCAACGTTCCCAGGACCCCTTCAAAGCAAGCAAAGCCTCTGATGAAAAGGCTGCATAGCTATGCAGCTGCCCTTCATTCCAGAGGGTGATGGCAAAAATATTAGAGTTGCTGCATCCATGAGGTGCATGGATCCATTTCATATATTTATATCTTGCCTTCTTCCCATGGTAAAAAACTAGGAAAACATGGGTTTCCCAGTTGGGTTTCCCCTCCAGGCACTGGCCAGACCTGCTTACCTTCAGTCCAGTGGCTGCTTCCTGAGTCTTGGGGATAAAATATTGCCAGAAGGCAGCCAAAGTTGTGTCATGTGCTAAATAGTAGTTTGGATCACTCGTGTTTGCATTGTATACCTGTCCATCACCGCAATGACCACCTTCCCTCTTGGGTAACTGGTTCTGTTATTGCAATAACAGAAATAATGCTTAAAATCAATAGTGAAAATAAAAAGCAGCAGGAACTAATTACTCCAGCTCAAAAGAAGAGTTGTGTATTTGTGCATTTAGAGCATGCCACCCAGTAACAGTGGTCTCTGGGTGATTTACAAACAATAAAACATGAAGCAAACAATAGTAATAGATAAAACAATGAAAGGAGTATGAGGAAGGCACCATGTGAGCTTTTCTGGGGAGGGCATTCCATAGCTAGGTACCACCAACAAAAATGCCCTTTCTACAAAGAACAAAGCTTGTGTTTCTTTAGAGCCCAGATTTTCAAAGATGCCACTTGCCCCATCAGCACTGCAGTGTGGTGGGGCATCTCTCTCCGAAAGCAGCAGAAGCTGTTCCCTGCGTGTGCCAGATCCTGGATTCCATGCAGAATGTATTTGGAACATCCCCTCCCCACTTTAGGAAATCTGATCCTCGGAGTGCTCCATTTGCTCCAATAAGATCTCGCAGTGAAGCGGTACTTTCCGGGCCAAGCTGCCCATCAAACTGAGCTGCCAGCCTGGAGCTTGGTCAGTTTTATAATGACAAAACTCCGATCTGCTGACCAACAACTGAGCCGCATCTCCCAACCTGTAATGAGGTGAGTGGAGCAGGGGGAAGTGACACCAGTCAGAAGCTTTCTAGCTGGAATAATATAAAATGAATTTTCGTAACAAGGTTGTTCCTTTCCAGGAGTGCAGTGAACCAAGCGAAGATGGGAACTAAATTCAGATAAGCTTTCAGAAACAGCCAGTTACCCTAAGTCTCCCTCCCTCGGCTCCCGCCCTGTGGCTCCCTGGCCTCACTTGTTTAGACTGTTGGACTTCTGCCATTTCAAGTTGCTGCTTCCCCTCTAAATGGCATTTCAACATGAGCCTCCCTAGGTGTCCACCCTTCTTGCCTGGATTAACTCTTGGGCGCCATATGGTGCAAAAGGCCTGTCGCACTCTCTCCGAATCCATCTTTTTTTAACTGCTAGACTGCTGACTCCTTTGGCATCTTGCCTTGTGGCTCTGTTGGCTGATCAGGGAGGCTGATACAGCCTGAAAATAATTGAGAATGTTCTTTGCAAGACTCTTCCAGAGTAAAATGTTTCCTTGGTGCCTATTTTGCTCTTCTTCATTTTAATCCCACTGGCTTAGCATCCTGAAATCAGTTTGAACCATCACCATCTATTATTATTACTATCATAATCATCATCATCATCATTATCAGCAACAACATATATGGTCTGACACATTATAAAACCACAAAATAAGTGATTGTAAAAATCACATTTAAAAACACTTCATAAAATGGCAACCAAACAGTGTATTTCCACTTTTTCCCCACCAAAGTATGGGTCTCAATACTTTCACCATGGGTAAATATAATGGTGTCAATAGCCAAAGCAACTGTGCAGCCCCTCCAACCCATCAACTTCACACCTTCTAACAAGAGAGAGGGGAGAAGAGTAACCTATAAGTCTGAGAGAACATATATCTTGATCTATCCCCCAAATTCTTCCTCCCATGCTCTTACAAAGAGCCAAACTTCTCCGGTACATTTTGAAATGTTACAGGGTTTGAGCACCTTCCTCAGCATGCTGAGCTACCCATTGCACACGTATGATCCCCTGTGACTGCCATACCAGTTTGGCAGGAAGGCCTTGCTGGATGTCTGCCTCTCAAGTGCCTGCCTGAATCCTGCTATGAAGGCATCGCAGACACTAGGGGGTCCAGGAAATGTAATTTCCCGGGGCACCTGAATCTATCATATGGCCAAGTGCCCAAGGAAAATTACAGTTCTCAAGGTTCCTGCCTGCTATAGCAATATTCAGTAGGTATAAAGCTAGATGAGCAAAAGGTCTACAGAAAGAGAGGATTATTCCAGCTCAGATTACAATTTAAAACAGAAGAATTCCTGTTGCCAAATTGCTTGCTTCAGACCGAAGGTGAGCTTTGTGAGTCACTGATCTTCATATTCCAAATCAGGACTTTAGAACCAGCACCACTAATCTCTATTTCATATACACCCCTACTGTGATTTCAATATTTGATATCTTTACAACAGATATTTTACAGCATTTGATATCTGCCATATACCAACAGAACTTCAGGTCTGTAAAAGGCTGGCTGTTACCAGAAGACAGGGTCCAAAAAATTGCCTGTAGTCTTTTCCATCCATCTGAAAACCTGTAGCAATTACTACAAACTCTTTGGTTGGGTCTTTTGCTGTTGAAGGTCCTCAACAAAACAAAAGTGAGTCAAAGGTTACTGCCACCTCTTTGGCACCTCCTTTTCCCTTCATGGCTGGTTCTTTTCCCTTGCCAGGCAGTATGTAAATATTGAAAATAAATAAATATGCCCTTCATCCAAGTTTCCTTTTCCATCCATTTTTCACAATCTCAAGTGCTACTTCACTAGCAATTTGTTTGAGAGCTTGCTTCTCCAAGACAATGGTGAGAAACTCTTTTAGCCCAAGAGCTGGATGCAATTTTGGAGATGTTCTCAAGGGCCATTCCATCACCCCAGTAGCGGGCAAGGCCAAAGGCAATGGGGATCAAACCAAAGAGAAAAAGGGTGGAGTCAAAAATGTGCAGACCCTGGAAATCTGCACTGAGATCCCAGGAGGGCCAGATTTGGTCCTCAGGCCGGAGGTTTTCCACCCCTGCTTCTGCAGATGAGGCCAGTTTCCAGATTTACCAGTTTGGAATCTTAGAGCAGAGGTGACAATAATTTTTTTTTAGCCCAAGGGCTTCATTTGCTTATGCATAACCTTCTAGGAACTGCATGCTAATGAAGACAGTGGCCAAATCCATAAGTGAAGACACAGCAAACAGACAATTCAGGAAGCTATCACTTCCTGCACCTCAAGGACACTGCATTGGACTCATCCCTGAAAAAGGGGGAGCCTTAGCTAACTCACATCTGAATCAAGGGTGTTGTGGCTTTGGATTTCCTACAGCCGGGGAGGGCAGAAGTTAATTTCCATATATTTTGGACTCCACTCCTAGAAGCCCCTGCCAGCATGGCCATTGGTCAGCAATGCTGGAAGTTGTAGTCCAAAACATTTAAGGACCCACTTTCAGCCCACTCCGGCATACAAGGCCCCTCTGATTCTGTTGTCCTGTGTGAATTGTTCTGAATAGGCTTTTTCAGGTCTTGAAGACCCCAGGGGCCAGGAATCTTGTCTGGTGACTCACCAAGAATAGAATAAACTTGTTCTTGGTGGCTGCAAAAACAAGTGGCATCAAGTGACCACTTATAAATTGGAGAAGAGAAGAGGAGAACTTTAACTGCACAATATTTGCATGTGTACGTAAATCTCGTAAATATATATACATATGGACAATTTAGAAAAAAATAACTTGAATTTAAAGAGAAGTACAATACATATTACTATAGTTGAGAAGACTGATCAATAGTTGTGCCTCCTCACTCTGCCATCTAGGGGTTAATTGTTGATGGACAATTGCAAGGATCAGCACTTCCTTTGGATGGTTCCTTATAGCAGACCTGAACTGGACAAAGCATCACAAAGAGGAGGGGAAGGGAGAAAGTAGATCTTCAGATGTTTAGGAATTCATCTCCTAGCACTCCTGACTATTAGTTATGCTGACAACGGCTTTTGGTTGCTAAAGTCCACAACATCTGGATTTGTACCTTCCCCTGAAATAAAGGACCCCTTCCAACAGAGGACTGCCCTCTGCCAACTGTTTAAAATAGAGGCATCCCAGGCCAGCCACAATAGATGGCTGGTGGACTGTGGACTGCACTTCTCTTTGGGGGTCACAAATAGTGCAGTTCTTGACTACTGTAAAGGACATTTCATTGTATTGTTAGACCTTTTTTCTGATGCCTCCTCAGATAAAGGAAGCTTATTTGGAATCTGGTATCCAAGCTCAGTCAACAGCAGGTAGTGTGTGTGTTTCTTACTTTCTTTTATAAGAAAAGAATATGTGTGAGAAGAAAAGTGACAGGTACTGTTGGTTATATTGGTAGTTCAGGTGCAGCCGTGTAGGCAGTGGAGGTGTTTTGTTCCCTTCTGATGTGTTCAAATGAAATATTTGTACAATGTGTCTGCACAAACTTTAAAGAGTGTTGGGTGCTTTTTACTGTTAAGGAGAGATGTGACTTTGCTATTAATTCAGTTTGTGAAATGAAAGTGATATTGGAGCCCACTATACTCGGATGGAACTTCTGAACCACAACAGTGACAGCAAAAAGTGTTTTGTGTTTGTTGTTTACTACGCGCTAAGGGTATGAAATGTCTTTGCTGTCATTACATCTTGTGATTTTTTTGTAGTGAAGTTTAAAAAGAGAGAGCGAGCCTGTGCCCAAATGTGTGTAGAACTTTCAAACAACAATATTTATTATACATGTACGTACCGTATATATTTGCAGCTTTGCTGTCACCACTGTTTGGTGTGTTCTGGTGGAAATGAAAGGACACTAGTGCCACAAAAGGGTGCCAGCTATTGACAAGGTTGTAATAGGTTCCACTAGTCCAGGCTGGAAAGATCAATCAAATAGAAACTTTAAATTTCCCAGTACCATATTTAAAAACAAAGGCTGATATTGATCTATGACATTTCTGCTAATAATTCTAGAAGGCACTGCATATTCTTTTCTAAACAGTGGACTATAGAGAATACATCTGAACAGAAGAATCAAATCCTGTTTTGCTTTGCCCATTCAATATTAATAAATAAGAGTCAGGTTGTTTCATAGTACATCATTTCCTTAAACCTCAGTTTTTAAAAGGGGGTGTGTGTGTGTGTGTGTGTGTGTGTGTGTGATCTTATGTAAATTTATATCAATATGACTATGTTGATTGCACTGTTCTTTATTCAGGAATGCAATTACTCATGGTAGATTTCCACTGCCTGTTCCATTTTAATAAATGAAGGATTTCTTTCATGGCCCATGCATGTGTGATATGCCTGTTCGCACACAGGGTGGCAGACCTTCTGACAAGCAGTAAGGGTAGGCAGCGGCTGAACCGAAAAATGGCATGCCATGCCAAATAACAAAGAGATCTCTCTGACAAACTTCCTTCCCCATCATGTTGTGCAGGACACAGTGCGACGCTTAGAAAATACACTATGGAATTGCCTGTACTAGATGTTTGTTACATCACTGCTGATTTGAGGTATTGTTACACGGTCAGCTGAATTTGCATTATCACATGTGCTGCCCTTGCTCTTGCTCCACATAATTTGCACTGACAACAATGTTGTGGGTGCAATGTGGCATATTATGATGACACTCTGAGATACAGGTTTCCCATGACTACTTTTCATGCCACTCCATGATGTTTGGACAGCAATCCTGCACATCGAACGCAAGAAGTGTCATCTCTCTACATTTTCCCAAGTTGCAAATTAGAGGCTTGCTCGGCTTTCTTCTGTCCCTTTTCCCTTGAAAATCATCCAATAATTCCCAGAAATTCTGAAAGCACCAGGAAAGGCAATTGCATATCTCACTGTTCAGGTTTTTGCTTGCTTCCTTGCTTGCTTGTTTGGGAGGTTGAGTTTAATTTTGTTTGTTTTGCATCTAGAGGATACATTTTGTAAAATTGTTATGCCCAATCAAAGAACCTAATTCCTGAGGAAAAAAAGGAATGGGGAATTTAGAAGTATGTATGAATCAGCATTGGAGGATGGGAACCTACAAGACCCACAGACACTAACCCGTCTGTCACTGCAGCTAGCCCTGGGCATACGGATGATACAGACAGTGGGTGGGTTAGCACATCATGGCAGGCAACACTGCCTTGTTTCTGCAGTGTTCAAATTCTGGCCTCAGCCTACTGCTCAGAGAAGGTCACATAGTCCCCTCAGCAACATGTTCCATTCTGCCCATTCCCATCCTCCCCACACATCCCAGCAGCCCCTGTGAGCAAGATCCCCTCGAGCAATGCAGTGTTCCCTTTAGACTTCAGCTGCCTCTTCCTGAATGGCCAGCTGAGAGTTTGAGGTGGGTGAGTGTGCCTGCATCTCTGTAACACTTCCTAGCCACTCCCACAAAAATGTCTACCACAATTCCTCCCTTCTTCCTCAGTGCATTCACCTGCTTTTCCCTGATTCAGGGAGCATACAGAGTGACAGGCACATTACTGGGCCAACAGGAACAAAGGGAGTGAAGACTGTTGCTAGGACACTGGGCAGCGGAGATCAGATGCCTAGAGGAGCCCCTTCCATTGTTGCTCCATCCATTTATGGTATTTCCTCACCACCAACAGTTTTTTATTTAGGCTCTTGGTTTTTGGATTGTATATTGTTCTACTTTAAATCATGAGCCACCTTAGAGGTCATAGAAGGTGCCAAAAGGAAAAAAAATGTAATAAATCAACAAGCAATCATGCAGGATTCTTCTAAATCATATGCATAGACCAGACCTTCCCCTCAAATGCATGACAAGGTCAGGTGAGAGGGGTGTGACTGAAAGAGTGGAACCAAAGTGCAGAGCCACGCTTTCCCTATAATTGCCTGTTTCTGACCCAAACAGAACTGCTTAAGTCAGCACAAGTTTTTACATAGACATGACTGATGGCAGTCCATGTGCAAGTGTGAATGTTAACATGAACCTAGATTTTTTAAAAAAATCATCTAATAGCAACTGCAAAATTTTAAATGCAAATACATAGTCAGAAACCATACTTTGCACCCTTCTGATTTCTTGATTAAGAAGCAAAGAGTTTCCAATGTTAATTAATATAAATCAATTACAGCCTATTTTGCTGCAGTATTTTGAACAGAATTGGATTAGGAGAAAAGGCACTTTGCAAATTGTGTTCCGGCAGGCAAATCCCAAGTATTTTCAGTGGATCATACTTCACATTGATTCATGACATGAATACAGTATAAAAATTGTATGTGGGGAGTCCTTTATTCCTTTAAGTGTCAGAGGTTTGAAGAGACAAAGAAGGTACTACACAGACAGAGTGAGGCTACTCTTCATCCTGATTAAGTGGTTTTCAGTCATCACACTCTCCCCCATGTTAAGGTCTTCTACTTTTTCTCTTAGCTTCCTTAAAGCTCTTTCTAATCACTCCTATTACAACATCAGCACCCTGCTATTCAACATGCACAGCTTCTATAAAATTAGAAAGCAGGATTAGACGATACTGCAGGCACTCAATAGCTAAGTGCAAGATGGAATGAGTGCCTTTTTCTGGGCCAACTACTCTAAGTTTCTGGAAGCTGGTTTTGTGGAAGGACTATAGCACATGCATTGCATGGAAAATACCATAGACTCACTTACCAGAAAATACTTCTGGCTGAAACTCTGCAGAGCTGCAGGCCATCAGCAGACAAGACTGAACTAGATTCTCCTGTGGTCTGACTTTGGGATTCCTAAGTGTCCAGATAATTTTTTCATCAGCCACTGGGACTCCGATCAAATGAATTAGATGTTGTGAGATGTCAAGGTTGATGGTAGCCCAGGCAAACCATGATCTGAGTGTGGACAGGTGATGGTGGCAGGACTCAACTGTGGTCACTAGATACTGCTGGTTCCAATGCCAGTGGAGTGGTAGATCCACTCTGGGTTTTAGTCCAGACTTTAAAGGAGTTATCCATGCTGGTGAAACTGTTTGCATGCCTCAACCAAAGCAATAAGGGTGGCGATAGAGGAAGAATTATAAAAGTAGGGTGGCAATAGAGGAAGAAAGTAAATCAGATCTGTACAGGGTAGGCATTGGCCATTTCTGCCAGAGAAGTAGCAAACACTTTTGAATGTCCATTTCATTACTGACGCACATGTGCCATGGGAACTGCTACCCATTCCTCAACCACTGTGTACTGTGTTACCTGACCTGTGTAGGACCCAGTCTGATTCTTCCTACTCTGTTGTCTAGCGACACCCTCTGGCAAACTACAAGAGGCTCCAGCATCTTCCAGTTGCCTTTTGGCAGCCAGGCTGTGAAAATATAGACAGGTAGCGAGAGAAGCATTTCTATTGCAAAATCTTATGTATTTTCCTTCTGAAACGTTATCCTTGCTGAAAAGAGGAAACTTGCAACATTGTAAGTCAGGGACACCCTCAAGCCCTGCTGAATGGCACCCCCCAGTCACTGCCTTAAGAGCACTTACTGGAAGAAAGAAATACCCCGTCTTCCACTTGAGAAGCTCTGATTGGTCGCAGAGCAAGTTCCAGCAGCCCCCATCAGAGGGCAATAAGTCACAATTTCTGCAGCATTGACAGTTGCCCAGTGGTCTTCTGGAAGACGGTCTGGCAGCTACACACAGAGGAATCTATGACATTCTGTCTTCTGAGGGACAGAGCCTTTCTATGTAGTTATGGAAAGCATTTTAACCAATCAGCAATGTATCCACACAGGACTTTCTGGTGTCAGAAAGTATCCCAGCCCATCAGCATATTGCAGAGTAGGCCCATGGCACCAAGGTGCCCCCAGCTGTCTCCTTGATGCCCTCTGAGACACCCTCCTCTCTCCCTTCCTTACCGCCAGCTGGGATTGCTGCAAAGAGCAATGGGCGCTTCGAGCTGCCACCATCGCAATTCCCTGTGAATGTCCCTGGGTAGGTTTCTTGTGCTTGGTGATGTTTTGCCATGCTCAGACATGGCTGCCATTTTATGGCTGTGCTCAGGACACTTCCTCTGATTTCCAAATGGGCCCAAATGGTTGCCTTTCTTTGGCACAGGGAGGCAGAAGAGTCTTGTGGTACCAGGATGGGCATGCTGTTCCTTGCTACAACTGTTTTAAAAACTGGATTAGGAGGCTTGCTACACAATGAGTCTCTACACAAATCAGACTTCCAACAACCAATTCCACCTGAAATCAAGACTGAAAGCCTCTATAAAGGTGGCTTTATTATGCCATGCCTCACCAAAAGCACCACTGACAGTACCCAGTAACTGCTCTGACACTCGCACAATCATTTCCCATATGGAAGTCATGCTAACGATTCATGCCCTATTGGGGAGAAGTGCCGCACTTTCCCATGTACATCACTGTGCACCGTGAGTGCATGAAGATGTAATATCTCTGCCATAGAAATTCAGCCTCTCTTGAGGAAAGATGTCAAGATGGTGGACAACAAACAAACAGGAGCCATGCTATGTATTTTTGTTTTGCTTGATTTGGTGCACACCATTAAAAAATATTGATTTTTGTTTTCTATGAAGGCTGAACAAGGGTTGTGTGGATTAATAGGAAAATTAATTTTAGCTCTTTGCTTGGTTTTGGTGCAGAACTACTAGGGTCAGACAGATCTAGGATGCAATCCTAAGCATGTTTAGAGGGAGCAGAGTCCAACAACTCCCAGCTGAGTTGGGCACCCTTAGAGTGCCCGAAAATTGCCTACATTGCATGGTATAATCAAATTATTTACTTTTCACAAAACTTTCAGTGTCATCTCTCAAAAAAATGAATGTGAAGGTCCAAATGGAAATTAACAATATGAATAGAATATTTACTGCAAATGTTTTGGATTAATTTATCTTGATTTTTTTTTTTTTGCAAGAATTAACTGTAAAATCTCATGAATTTCCATCTGTGTCACACCTTCAGATCAAAGTATCATTACATGTCTCCTGTTAAATACTCTCAGATACTGTTATATGTCAACTATCAGATTCAGACAAATATGAAATATTATTGCATGCCAAGCTCTCAAACTGTCAAATTTTTAAAATTCTAATAAATTTCATCTATGTGTAATCACCTAACCAATTCAAGAATTTGATATAAAAGTATTAATAAATAAAATACTGAAATCACATATCATTGTATGTCCAATGTAGACATCTAAAAGTTCAGTAAGTGCTTAAGTATTCAGGAAATAGCTTGAAAATGATCAAACATTCCCAAAGGAGAATGTCAAAGGGGTTGGGGGTTGGGCAGGGATATCAAATTTGTCCTGGAATACCCTTGGAATAGTCCCTGTAATAACCAAGTAATTGGGCTGACGAGTCACCAGGACAAGTGGGATAGCCCTAATGAACACAACCAGATATTTTGTGCAACTGGAAACATGGATACTTAACTGAAAAAGGCAGCCCAAGCTTGCAAAAGGGCCATTTTCACAGCTAAAAAGGGTAGGTTTTGCCGACCTTGTTTGGCAGTGTTACAAAAGGCCACCTTTTCAGATGGATGAACTGCACTTGAAGCATCCTCCAATGTAATGAGTACAAACTGCCTTGCCTTCTATTTCAGCCTCAGCTAAGTCTGTCTCCTTTTGCATCTGCTTTTAATTCAAATAGTAGATCTGCCGCAACCACAACCATCGTGGGAAGAGAATCACTCACACCAAGTTACATCCCACCCTTTGAATTTGTGTGATGCGTCTGTTGGGCTGACACATCGTGAAATCAAAGTTATAGCCACAAAACATGTCCAGCGCTGCCTTCCCCCGCTTAGACCCCCCTGCTGAGTTTAGAGCGTCAGAGATCATAGCTAGGTTTATCCATGGGGGAAAACTAGCACCAAGTGGGGTTGGCAGATGTGCTATCAAACAGGGTGGAAGTTGCAATCACAGAGCACGAGAGGCTTCTCAAGGGATCAGAGAAAATACAGAATATGATCACTCAAGACAAGTGACATGAACAGGTGACTCGGAGCACCAGAGGTCACCGTCAAGGACACCATCCTCGCCTGCCTTCCTTTCCATCCCCTTCCGACGGCACCTCTGCAGGTTTAATCTTTCCATGAGGTGGGAAGTCTGAGGCTTGTCTGCACTCAGGCTTCAAATGGGGTTTCAATATAACAGAATATTAGGGGCACTGAAGGAAAAGTGGGAGTGGTTTAAATCTGGAAACATTGTTCTCTACAATGTGAAGCAGGGAGCAGTGTTCTAGGGCAGCCTTCCCTTCCCCAGACTGGTGTCCTCCAGAAGTTTGGATTATAATTCTTACCCATTCTTGTCAAAAGCATGTGGAGCATACCAAGTCAGGGAAGGCAGTGCTAGAAGGCCTAAACTGTACATCATCTTCTATGTAAATTGCAACATGCAAAGAACACCTGGGCAAAAATTTGCCCAACATCAGTAGGGCTGGGGAAATGCATTATATCACAAAATGACAATTAGTTAGAAGACTAACCCCAATGGTAAATGTTGAAGTGCAGGTGCTCATTGTGACAGACCCTGTAGCCATGTGCCCACAGAGATGCTAACAATTCAGGCAGCTGTGTTGGTCCATGTCAACAAACCAAACCAGGTTTAGCAGTTTTCATCTTGTTTAGAAGCAGGCCGTTTGTCAAGTAAATCAGCCTAAATACAGGTGGCCACTTGTGAACTGTCAGGTAAGAGGATGCAAAGCAGCACGAAGAGGACACTGATGTGTATAAAATTTGCATATTCCAATCCTTATGCAGAGATCTTTATTAGAGTTTAAATAAACCTACAATTCACAAGGTTTGTACAACCTACAATTACCACAATGTAGAAGTCTGTGAGTAGGGTGCTTGTGAGACTTGCTCGGTCTGCTATCCAGGCACTATTACTGAGCAGCTTCAGGAGCCAGCCGGTCTTTCTAGCAGTTGTCTTTATTCCAAATTTGAACTGAACAGCCCTTCAGCTAGAGGACGCCTACAAATTGGAGGAGAGTCCTTTGGAAACCTTTCAAACAGAAGCCTGTCCTATAGCTAAAAAGGGAAATATGGCTACTCTACAATTCCTATTCAAGACCAAGCCATCCCCGAAACAGTGTGCATTGCAAGAGAGAAACATGTTGTTGTTGTTGTTTTTACATGTTGTCTTGAGAAAGTAAATTCCCCCAGCAAATGATGCTGGTTTCCCCACCAGCCACTATGAGGACTGCAGCCAAGTACACAGGGAACCTCTAAGTGTGCAGGGAAAGGGGATGGCAGATACGACGTGTCCCTGCTAGTCAAAGGCATCGCCACCGTGTCCCTGTGAGCCCTGCTCCACCACACCACTGCCTGGGAGGACACTCCGCTGAAAACAGGGGAACTTATTTCTCACTTGACACACACCGGATTGTCGCATGAACTGTCCACACGGGCCCATGATCTACCATATGCATACACACAAACACACATGCACACAGGCCGAAAGGCTAGGGAGGCTTGCCAGAACCAGATTTGCATGCCCACATGCTAGGCAGGCTTGTGAACACAGACGTGGCTGCTGTTCAAGCAATGCTGCCTTGCCATTCCTGCACATGTGCGTTGGCCCTTCCAGATCAGCTGGGTCATCTCCTCCTATCAGCAGCCAGATGAATTGCGACAAAGCAGCAGACACATGGAGACTAAATATGACACCATAAAAGGAGCCTACACTGTGGTACTTGCTGAAAAACACACTTTACATCCGCAAGTACTCAAGGGGGTAAACTTAATGAGCACAAAATATTCATCCTTAATAAGAACATACTGTCATAATCACCCTCCACACGTGATAAATAGATTACTGGGGAGTTGCAGGCCTTCACCTCCCCCCTCCAGCTCCACCCCCACCCCGACTTTTTATTAAGCTAATGCTTTAGCCACAAGATAATTTAGTCAATTCTCTAAAAGCAAATCACAAGTTTTCAAGACCCAATGGAGGGGATGTTTTGAATCTTAGTTTAAAACCAATTTTATCCAAATAAACTCTCCCCATTTTTTAAAAAATCTGCCACCAACAATTTTGTTGTTCATTATAATCAGGCTCCCAGTTGGCTAACTTCTTATGGAAACCGTCTCCTTCGTTCATTTGAAGAAAAATTTATCATCCACAAGCAAAGGCAGAAAACGTGTGAATGTCTAAAGCTTATGCAAATTAAGAGGCTATGCACACTGGTCCTAAAAATAGTAAATAATTACAGCATTTCTTCACCATCGTATAATTATAGGCCCCCTGTCATCTTTTTCTTGTTCTCTATAAGGTCACAGTAGTGTTATACAAAATTTACAGTACATTACAAATTTTAAAAAACACAATAATTAGCAACTGTGTATCTTCAGCATCAGTGATGAATGTTCCTGGTAAATGTATTTCTTTTTTAAATAATGCAAGCATTATTTGCTTTATGTGGACAATGCACACTTTAAATTCAATCAACAGCTCAAGCCATCCAGTGGGCTATATTCTCTCACTATTATAATGCTATTTGCCAGCTTCACAGTACACCCTTGGGATGAATTCATCCTTAATGAAAAGACGTGGAATCAACTCTCTTGTATTCACACTAGCAATGTATACTTTAAGTATATTCCTTTAAACTCAATAATTCTATCAAGCTTATTGAATTATGTCAAAGAAATTAGGCGAAAGGGTGGGGTGTTATTTTGAGCATATTAATGGGTGTTTATAATTGGTATTCCAAAGATTTAAATCATCAAACAGTGGCAAAGTTAAATGACTCTCCATCAGTCTACCTAGTTCTTCTGTTTTCTTCATATTTGTGTACAAGTTGGGGTGGGGGGGGGGGAACAGGGGTGGAAGCTGTTGGGAAAATTTGGATAAATCCTGTCTGAAAAGCATTACTTCTGTGTGCCTTGCATTGTGGGATCAAATCCTGTCTTCCTTCTCAAAACCAAGCTGTCACTGTTTAAAATGGCATTCCCCCACTCCTTTCTCTCACCTTTAGCTGTAAACTACAGTAGACAGGCCATTTAGTCCAAATATATATTGTAAATAGTCATTGTTGGAATTCAGTGTTCAAGGAAGTGTCTTTTGATAGCCCAGAGGCTCCATGTGCCCTGGCCAGTTCAGAATGTCTAGAGTAGATAAGAGTCTTGAGTTCATGCATGGTTTCAGTAGCTTGAATTTACATGTCTAAGCAGACCTGGAGATGGGTTCAAGCTACTGAACTAAAGTGTCAATACAGGCAATTAGAAATATTGTAATCTCATTGTTATTGTGTGATTGACTGACATTTCTTTTTCTGTTCTGTATGTGGTGACCTCAGAATCTTATTGTAATCTCTGCATTCTGTCATCAATTGCCCTGTACCTGTGTACCTATAAATGCCCTGTAATGGTACTGAAGCTTTGCAGCAGAGTTCACGCTGCCTGCCCGGTAATGCATTATCGTGAGTATGCACCCACGGGGAACCTGGGAAACACAATAAAGCCTCAGATGGTCTGGACTCTTGATCTTTCCCACAAACCCGAGTTTTATTCCCTCTTCTCAAATTGAGATTCCGGGATTCTGACAAAGCCCACCTTCTGATAATCTATTTTTCTCCTAGGTAGGAGAAGGCATTCTTGAAACTCTGGAAGGATCATCCAACACCTCAGGCAGATGAACAGCAAACGTGGCATTCCAACAACGCAGGTTTGTGGAAAACCACATACAAGGTTGGTCCTTAAGCCCACAGTCCTATGGATGTTCAGCAGGAAAAAAAGCCCTACAACCTGCAGCATTCCCCAGTCACCCTTTTTCTGTCCAAACAGGGATAGGATCAAGCCTTCAGGGGTAAGTTTTACTTGCAGGAAAATGTATCCTCTACATCAGGATATGACTTCAGAAGAGCCATGTTGGATCAGTGACAAACCCAGCAGCCCGTGAGAAACCCACAAGTAGGACATGAAGACAATAGCATCTTCCCAGTTATGTTCCCCAGCCAGTGGTCCACACAGGCCTCTGATACTGACAGTAGTGTACAGCCATTGGAACCATTAGACACTTAGTCACCATTTGGGCTACCCAAACCCTGGCCCATGGGAGAGAGCCAGACTCCCTGGAGAAACTTGTTCTGGCCCCAAAGGCTCCAGCAAATTTCAGCCAATGTGTAGTTACAAAAACTAAAACATGTTGTCAAGAAAAAAGAAACAATGGCGTTCTGTGAATATTTCATATTGATTTTATTCTGTTTTAATTCTGCCATGTTCACTTTGCTTGTTAAAGTATTTGACTTCGATTGATCTATATTATGCAGCTTAACCATGTCTACTCAGAAGTTAGCATGGAGTTCAATGAGATTTGCAGTGTATACTTTTAATAGTTAGTTGGCTTGAGAAAAATAACAAATTAAAAGTGAAATATCAATGTATAAACAAACTGCTGGACGAATCTGACTCTTGAGCAACATTTTCTAAAGTAAATGTCAGTTCTCAGCCCCTATAGACTTATTACCTCATATCATTTGAGCACGTGTGCTCCTTGGAGCCCTTACTGCTAGGAGACTATCAGTTTTGTTACAGACTCTAAAATATAGCCCATTCATGAGAGAGTCTTTCAGCCCCCACACCCTGGCCTGGGTTAGAAGAAGAGAATGTAGCCTGGCTCCTCCTAATTTCAGGACTGTATGGCTTGTGTACTGCAAGATGGCGGAGTGTCTCCCCACTGTTGCAGTTCCAAAGTTACCAAGGAACTGAGCATCCAGTAACTTGTGCTTCCTGCATGCCATAGGGTGGCCAGGGGTCCTACTTAGCAGAAGATAGTCCTCTGTTTGAAGAAGTATCAAGACCAAGCCTGGTTTGAGACCTAAGAATCATAAGGAAGGGAAACAGGGCATTAAGGGTAAGCATCTGGACAGCTAGGCCTGGAGCAACCACCTGTGGCAAGAAGCCACTGCCTGCCACCATCTTCCTTCTCAGTTGCAGGGAGTTTGGTCAAAATCAGGTGAGGCTTTGGTTGACCTCTTAGGTCTGACAAGACACTGGGGGAGCGAGGCTTGCACAGCGATGGAGGCGGGCTGCTCCAGGGAGCTCCACTATCCCCTCTCCAGCTGCAGCAAATGTCAGGTCAGGATGACAGCCGGCAAAGCACTCAAGAGCACCTGCTGGGACAGGTGGGCCCTCCTGGCACACATGGGGGTATACACAATGTGCAGCTCTCCCCCCTCTGCTGTCTGCCTCAGTCTGCCTAAGAAGAGGGCGAGTGCTAGAGACAAGGGACAGCAGGTACACAGGTGGCCTAGTCAGGCTCCTTCATTGAGGTGAGATGCATTTCTATTTAAATTGCAGACATTATTTCTAAATTGACTCCTAGTCATATATATTTGCATAGGTACATTTTATGCAAATTGGTGACCTCTTTTGTCCTTTATTTTGATGATGCATTTCTTTTTTTAGTGATGCATACGCGGCTACTTTGGCTCAGTGGACCACAAGCAGTGCAGTCCTGTTCTAGATACAGGGATTCTGGGGGAGGCAGCTTCCTCCCGTGGAGAACTAGCAAATGCCCGCAAGGCAGTGGTGTGGTGCTGCGTGGCTCGAAGTCTGATGTGCGGCCAAGTCAAGCTAAAACTTTTGGACTTGGGCCAGTCTGGTCCCATTGTCTTAACAGTGGGTTACATCCAAGGACTTTACAGTTTATAGCACAAGAAGTTCCACTGGGTTGAATCGCGGTTACTCCCTGGTAAATGGGTAAAGTGTGATTTTATGCATGCTTAGGCAGAAAAAGGCCTACATATCCCAGTATGTGCCAGCTGGCTGGGGCATGTTGGGAGCTGTGGGACTTTCTTCTGTCTGTATTAACTGTACTAATTGGAATCAAGTTTCACATTTATTCAGTGTTCACCCAAAACTCAGATGTGAGACACAGAAAAAAGATATAATGTGTAAATAAGACTATGCTCCTTCCAACAGAAAATTACACTTCCACCCTATATACTCCATTACTCCAGGTAATGTATACTCAGGGTACTCCAAAAAAACTCTTGCAACAGTTCTGGAAGATGCTCAGCTTGGGACTTCAGTGCACAGGCTTCTCCTGAGCAGCAGTTCTCTAGCTTTGAGGGCGCCCACTCAGACCAACCCTTGGCAGTTCCCTCATCATAAGGAAATGACAAAGATGCAGCAGGGCTATGTATGTTCTTGCTCCTTTTCCAAGTAAAAGGGTGGCAGGCATTCTGGAATTTGGTCTTTAGACTGCAAATTATTTGGAAGATTTTTGCTGCACAACTTCCAAAACATGAAGAAAGTCACAATTTCAAAATTCATTGAAAATGGAAAATTGTGAGATCTAGTTTCAAAGCAAGATCAATTGCATTTCAGTAGATCATCCATATCCAGAAGTGCTACACAGAGTGGCTGCGTTCACCCAACACAGCATGCAAGCCAGCATGATTACGACAGTTTGCAGTTTTTTACCACAATTTCCCTGATAATCAAGGGGTTTCTACTTCATTGTGGTTTTCCTTCTCCCTGCTCAGTCCTCCTGCTGTTGGTATGTATCCCATCAGCCATTGCACCTGAAATTCAATCTCAAGGTGCCTCTTCTTCATTGATCTTCATAAAGGCTGGATGGCCAGAGTAGCTCCTGCAGTTACTTAGTTGGTTTGTTTAAAGCTTTTATGTACTGTTCATTTAGCAAAAGAGCTCTCAGAATGGGGAACAGTTGCCACTCTTTCTAGCAGACTCTGTGGTAGTTGCATATCAGGATTGTGGGATCCACGATCCTAGGTTCACGCAACACAGCAAACTATGGTAGAATGGAAAACCAAAGATAGTTGTTTATATCAGGGTTTCTAAAGACCACACTTAGCATAGTGAACTACCATGAATGGATTCCAAAACATAACAGACCAACAATGGCAAAAAAATCACCATAGCTTGTTGTATTGTCTGAATCCAGCCAGAGGGATTGTAATAGATACAGCTGGTGGAACTGATATATGTATTTTTTATTATAGTACAGTTGAATATTAGGGACTTGGGTCAGAATAGGCTAGACTCAGTGATGGCGAACCTTTTAGAGACCAAGTGCCCAAACTGCAACCCAAAACCCACTTATTTATCACTAAGTGCCAACACTGCAATAAAACCTGAAAACTGAGGTTTTAGTTTCAAAAAAACAACTCACAGCCAATCCAAGCAAATATATATATAACCTTGGCAGTGCACTGACTGGCCATGGGAAAGCTCAGACAAGTTGCAACTAGTGACGTCATCGCCTGGCGCTGCTACTCCTTTCCGAGCATGCGCATGGCCCCTATGTGCGCTGTTATTCGATGCTCTGCTGCTGGGGCGATGCTGGCTCATGTGCTAACAGAGAGGGCTCTGCGTGCCCATTGCAGCACACATGTCATAGGTTCGCCACCACTGGGCTAGCTGATACACCACGGGCTCACTATGAGACAGAGTGCTGCAGGGACATGCAAAGGCATCGGTTCAGCCCTCTACCTCCCATTCTCTTCAAAACTTTATTGTATTAAAAGATAAACTTGGAAAGCACCAGGTTGCCAGGTGCTCCTTCTTGTCCCCATACCTGCTGCTGATCAACTCTTTTGTGGGCAAGAAGAGAAGGAAAATGCTGCTTCCTTCCCTGCCCAATCCTTTTCCCCAGACGCAGAGCCTTCCCCTTTGCTCTCTCCCACTCTCCACTCTGAACCTTTATCCTCACCATTTCTTTTCCTGCACCACTTCTTTTCCATGGTGGACCTCCCCCTCCCATCCCTAGCATGGCCTTTACTCTCCCCTTCACCGTCTTTTATCTTGCTCAGGTGGGGAACAGAGTGGATGAACCTCCGGTTGAAGTAGGGAAAACTCTTTTCCTACCCCTGGGGACATTTTCCTTACCCCTGGGCTGTGGAAAGGTGTGTGTAGGAAGAACAGGGTAACCCTACCCAGGCCTACTCAGAAGTCATTCCCACTGAGTTGCTTTTAAGCATTCATAAGACTGCAACCTGAAATTGGTATTTTGGTGTACTTACGGAGGCTCAAACATGCAGGCTGGCTTTGAAGTGCAGATTCTTCCTCTGCTTGTACTGTTTCTTAAGTGAATTACTCGTCCTTTGACAATCTACACTTCCATGGAAGGCACCATGTGACTAGCCACATATTCTGTAGGAGCCATTTGGGGGTGTGCAGTCGGGTGTGGCTTCAAAAACATCACAGAATCCTGCAACAAGACAAGGATCCCAGGATGGTTTCAAAGCTATTACGTAGGTTCGGACTACATGGGAAGTTGCACGCTATGAAGATAATTAGACCATGCACATCTGTCCGGTTTCTCCCATGAATGTGCAGAAGCTGACCAGACTGGCAGAGGACTCATACTTCATCACTGGCGATGGGGCAGCACCTTCCACTGCACCTGAAGGCAGAAGCAAAGCTTGGGGGCACAGGACAGGCCGTATGAGGTCTCTGCCACCTCCTGACAAACCTGTCCCCACCCTGGATCTGCCACCAGAGGTGGCTGCCATGCCATCTAACAGTAGCAGGATAAACGTGTGAACAACCAATGGAACTGTATTGCCTCCTGTAGGAGGTTAAGAAGTTGGCCACAGTCAGTTCAATGAAAAACCCATTTTCCTTTGTAGCTGGGCCATCTTTGCACTACTTTATGTTTGTTCAAAGGACCCATTGTCCACGGAGGATACGTGCCTGATTTCCCCCCATGTTCCATCCCATCTGCCCTGCCAGAGCAATATAAATTGGCCTCATGCTGAGGGAAAGAGGCCCAAACCATGCCATCAGCAATATTTCTTAAAGTGAACTCTCTCTGACAACGCATTGTTTGAGAACATTTTTGGATTAGTGTGCAGGCCTGTATGTCAGCTGCTCAGTGGCGATCCTTCCTTCGACACCCTTCCCCTAGAGTATTGCATAAATAAACAGAGCCTATTTGAACAAGACCAATGACAGCCAAATTGCTTGCTTGTCTCTAAAAATACTCTAATAATGTGCACCAAGGGAGAAGGCCTGTGGTTTGACAGACCTTCCCACATCCCCTCCTCCTCATTCTAAAACATTTTTTAAAAACCATTTTGATGGCAAGGAGAAGGCAGTTTAAAGGAGATATCCCTTGTTAATTGTATCAAAAGACTAATAATAAAATAAACTATTAAATTTAAGAACTTCCTCTTTAAAACATTAAGCATTTGACAACTGTAATGAAGTACAACAACACACACACCTCAAACAGTGGTAGCTTTATAGATGTCCCAGAAAACAAAAGACCTTTTTAAAACCTCTCTTTTGTTGCATGGGGAATACATTGTTCTGCCTCAGTAGCCATGAGCAATCCAGACATCGGCATCATAGATAAAGGCCTCTTAGAGGTAAACACATCTGGCTATTAGCCATTGCCAGGATGCAGTGTTTAGCTGTGATTAAAACCTTTCTACATGCACATAAAGGCTTTGGCCCGGTCAGATTCACGCCCCCGTGGGTTGCCTTGGATATTGTTCTGGACCTTCCAAAGTCACTTCACTGAGGATGTGAGGACACATCATGGGATGGTGAGGCTGAAAAATTCCACTGCGGAATAAGAAGGCCATGCACATTCCATGGGATTTGACTGTCCATTGCTGGCTGAATGCCATGCTTCCCATGCCCACACGAACTTCCATTGCACTTTGCATTTTATTTTATTTTATTATTTTTTGTTTTATTACTATTCTTAGCCAAAAAAAGCTTTGCGCGGTTCACACTATAAAGCTTAAAACCATAAAATGCGACATAGTATTGTAAAAACTACACCAAACCAACTTAAAAAGCAGTGCGACCACCAAAGAAATCACATACATTTAAAAACCCTAATAAGCCTGGGGAAACCACTGCAACTCCCACGGATTGGGAGTTCCTTCCCCTTAGAGCAGCCTGCCCAGTGAGCAGGGTGGATAGTTGCTAGGGAGGAGGCCTTTTCCGTGGGGCACCCCATGCTGTGGAATAGCAAACAGGTCCCCTTGTCACAATCTCTTGCACTACAATTCAAAGTAGTGCGTTTCTATTTCAATACTAATAGTCCTAAGCATGCGTATTAGCATATGTCCATGTTATGCAAATGTTCCTGTGTGTGTCCCCATTTTAGTGATGTGTTTCCTCTTTTTTAGCCATCCAGAAGCGGCCATGCTGGTAATCCCTCCCTCACCATCTACCAGCACAACATGCTACTTCCTTCCTGGGGAGACTGCATAGCCATCATTAGTACCAGAGAGCCTCCTTCAGCAATAAAGACAAACGCACACAAAACCCCCTTTCTTTTTCAAAGACACTAAGACACTTAATTATGGCAATTACAATGTTGTTTCCTTGCTTCATGAATGTGTGTATCTTCCAGATAGATCTGAAAAGCTTTTCTCATTTGGTAAGAATATCAGCCTGACATCTTCTCAAAGGCAGATAGCATGTAGCCAAAGCTGCAAAAGCCTGGCCTTGACTTCACACCCTCCTCAAGCAGCTTCTGCTCTTCTGTGTTTAAATAAAGAGAAATTAAGATGTGAAAATGGCCTGCTGGGTCCTGAGACAGTGCGAGAGGGGATGGAGAACCAACCACTGCTTTTAAGAACAACAGTTCAATTCCTGGCACAGAATCCAGTGAGCAGCTGACAAGATGGAGGATTACAGGCAGCATTATAGCTCCTGGCTGTGGGGAAGCTTACTTTGATATCACTTGAGTAAATAGCAGTCAAAAGCAAGAGGAACGGTGGAAATGGAGAACAGATTATTAACAGGTTAATGCTCTACCTCTTTTCTTGACTTCAAATATATAACTGATAAAGGCTATTTGATGTACCGTCAGAAGCCCTCCAAGAAACAATAGGATACACAATTTCTCCTTACCTCTTTAATTATGATCATCACATTTCCTTTCCGCCTTTTCTCCAAAAGATTCAGGACAGAACAAAGGTAACCACCTTATTTTATCTTAACAATCCTTTGAGGCCAAGAGACAGTAACTGGCTCAAGGTCATCTGCTAAATTTAATTGCCAAGTAGGAATTTTAACCCAACATTTCCTTCCCCAAGTCCAACATTATCACTACAGCACACTTGGTCTCGATGATCACAAAGCATTTTTAGGGTAAGAGACACTCCGCAGTTTTAGCTCAATATTCAATGTTACAAATCCAAGGCAGAGACTCAAGCCAGCACTTCCCCACCCTAACTTGAAACATCATCAACTTCATTTCTGAAATGTGTCTTTGCCACAGAATTGCTACAGCAATTCCATTGCTTGTATCATTTTGTCCCATGGGTTCTCTCAATGCCCTGCACCATAGCCTGAGTTGCAAGGTTCTGCTGTGGATCAGATCTTGATCGGGGTCAGTTTAGGTCATCTGTCAAAGAAGCAAGATGGAAAGAGATCAGCACTATGGAGTTAAGGAGACAGGGTTGTCTGCTTGTTACTCCAACAAGGAATACAGCAAGACTGAGGTTTGGATAAGAATTTGGATGCTTTTAGGACAATTGGCCCCACCTCCACACGGAGGCTTTGTCTCTTAAAGGGACATGGCCTGCTTTCACAATCTCAGGTTGTGACAGCATGCTAGTTGTATGCCAGTGGCATGCCAGGTTCCTCATGTCCTGGGTCCTCAGAGAGTGACAGTGGTAATAATGTGACCTCTTTGGATTCAGGGAGCTGACCCCTGGGGTCCTTCTAGAGAACTGGGTCCACAAAGGTGGTTTCCCATAGCCAAGTCCTTTTCCTGAACCATCAGCTCTAGAGCCTCTTCTTCAGAGGACAAGAGTTCAGGGAACTCGCTCATGATCGCTCTGTGGTAGGTTCAGCCATAAAGGTGGCAGAACATCTCAATTATTGACAGAGTGTCAAGCATCTACAAACAAATAGCTGTACATTTCTAAATGGATACTAATAAAGACTAGTGAGATCTAGTATTATTTCATCTCCACAAGCATCTAATCCTGCTAAGGTTAACCTGAACCTCTCATGAAAACATGAAAGAGCAATGCTGGATCAGGCAATAGATCCATCTTGTCCAGCGCCCCTTCCACACAGTGGCCAACCAGCTACCCACAGGGTCCCACAAACAAGACATGAGTGCAAAAGCGCCCTTTCTCCCAAGTTCCCCAGCAAAAGATGCACAGATACATACTGCCCCTTGTATGCAGCCATCAGAAGAAAGAAAGAAGGAATATGATACTACATTAATTGTGTTCTTTAATAAGTTTTTATCCTGCCTTTCAGGAGTTCATTCTCTGAAGGTGGCATCTAAAATGATAAAATGAAAATATAGTAACAGTATAAGCATTAAAATATACTACCAAACAACAACATTCAGTTACATTAAAATAATAGCAGAAGAGAAACCCATTATTAAAAACACAGGGGCATACAATCATTCTGTATTTCTTCTACTAAAGAGGGGGCCAAATATATCTCTCCACACAAGGGTATTCCACACATGGGAGACCACCTCAGGGAATGTTCCATCCCCGGCACTCACCATCCAAATAACTCTGACTAGTGGACACAGGGCTCCTGGAAACACAAATCAAAACACTGTGCAGCTCTTCCGTCTTTTGTTCTTAACAATTTAGCATGGGAAGGAAAGTCAGAAGCAGCAATGGGAAAATGGGAGATTTACAAATGGAAGGCCATAAAGTCTTGATTTCCATAAAATTCCATGGCTCAGACCAGGTTCACCTGGAAACACCCCAAAGGCATCAAATAATTGCAGGTATTCAACTGTTGAGTTGCATGGTTTTTCATCATAAGAGAACACTTGTGAAGTAACATAGTCCAACTTCTAGTTGTAAATCAGGCCTCTGTAATCATGGCAGGAAACCAGCTGAGACACTGGCACCCTTGCTTATGCAAACATGTTAAAAACAGGATAGACTATAAGGGGTAAGATAGTAACGATAAGCCTGCTTTAGCATCCTTTACAAATATACATTACCTGTGTGTGTGCAGCACTACAAATTACCCAAAGCTACTCTTCTCCCTGCAGTTTTTTTAATGGTGCCTTACAAATGGGTGACTGAAATCCTTTAGGGGCAAGAGTGGTTGTGGGGCAATTTGGAATGGGAAATGCATGCAAGGCAAAGGGGTTAATGGTGCCTTCTCCCACCATGTCTCCACACAAAGTGCGCTCTTCAGAAGCTGCTTTTCATAATAGTAATAATAAAAAAAACCCAATTAACCAACCAATCCAGCCCTCAAGGCTTTGTAACATGCCTTTCTTTATAGAATTTCATAGGTCATTTTGTCCCAGCTATGGCTATTCTGAATTGCAGTATTACGTTGGCAAAGCCTTTGGTTGCTGAATTTGTGTCAAAAACATGCAGCTACCCCACTTTACAGAGAATCTTTTGGTGTGTTACATTGCTGAACATTAAATATTAAGATTCTGCTATTATGATCACAAGCAAGCATAACATTCATTCTTTTCAACAGCCACAGGTGTTTCAGGTTTGGGATTCAAGTGATTTTTTAAGATCCAAAATCTTAAAAAGGTGGCAGGGACAAAATCTTCATAGTCTACCATTTAAATTTCCAAAGCAAGTATACTTACCCAGGATTTCTCAAAAGATAAAGAATAAACCATTTGTTCTAAGTAACCTGGTATGCACTCTTGCTTAAGAGCGTTAGGCATATCTTGTTAGATCAAACCAAAGTCCACATAGTCCAGGCATGGGGAATCCCTTTCAGCTTGAGGGCTGAATTCAGCTCTAGAAAAGCTCTCAGCTCTCGACTGCATTGCAGAAGTAGGTAGTGCCAGACAAAGGGGACAGGGCCAAAAATACAAAACTAGCATCTTTTCCTTTAACTTACTGCCCAGACGAAGTGTGAGGAGAGACATTTCAACCTATTAGAATGGAAGAGAATTTACACAAAAGCTAGAACACCACCAAGTATTGGTGGTTAAGGAAAAGAGGTGGGACCAGGAGGACCAGATCTGGTCCTAGGCCTGAGGTTTTTCACCCCAAACTAGTTCACTATTTTCTGCAAGTACCCCAGTCGTGAGTGAGCCTACCTTCTACCCACACCTGCAATAGGCCATACCTATCTTTCCCAGTTGCCAGTTAAAGCCCAAACATAAGCAAACTTCCCTGTCTCAGTGGAGAGTTCCAACACAATTAAGATTTCTATGTCCAGTTGTAACACTATCTGACAAGCCTACCAGAGTTAAAAGGTTCAGGTTTTTTCATTATAAAGTCCCCTTTTAGGGGAATGCAACTCAGCTGTTAAAATCTTGCTCTTGGCAAAAACTCTCTCAACCATGTCCCATTCCCAGAGCTCTCCTTCATATGTATTTACAGTATTTATTTGAAGAGTCTCTTCAAATACTTGTAAGAATCAAGATTAGGAAAACCTAACTTTCCAGCTAGTGGCAAGAAATGGGATTTAGTTTCAAAAGAACAAAGATTCCCCTCTCCCCTGTACTTTTAGAATTCAGAACTCAATCAATAGCTTTTATTTGTATTATCCCCACAGGTTAGTTAACTTCTGAGATTTGTGGTTGCTGCTGCTACCGCATTGTGGTAGTTCCTTCAAATTGCCAGTATTTGTGTTTTGCAAGTTGCAGCTCTCTAGCTGATCATGAAGAACAGTGGGTGACTCAGTACTGTTCAAGCTAGAAAACTTTCCAAGCCTTTGGCAGTAACTCAATGTCATCGTAGTCCTTTGTGTAAAAACAAAACAAAACAGCTTTGAATAACAGTTCAGACCAGGATCCAGGATCCTAAATAACAGGTTCCAAACCAAAGTCAATTTGGTTTCAGCAGCTCAGTATGTATATGCAGAGCTTCAAACTGAAAACAAAACAACGCCCGAATGAGATTAAGCATGATTGGTACAGGAGTTCACTGTCCAGAAACTTCAGACAAGAAATATGTTGCAACCAAGGTAGCAAATCAAGAGGAAACATGGCAAATAAAAGTAAATTCAAATATACCATTTTCCCATTATAATGCAATCTTCAGTCAACTCAGTTCAGGTTTTGCTGGTATTTGAGCTTGTCCTCCTCTAAGACTAGTTGCTTTATTGTTACAATAAAAGATGCCAAGTTCCCATGACATCATCATTCCAACTTCCAACCCGATCCTAGAGCAATATTAAAAATGATGATAATACAATGCACCAATGCAGTTACATCAATGAAAGGCTTTCTTGTTCTCCTGCAACTCTTTGTTTGTTGGGAAAATATCAAAGGCAGTGGAATAGTAGGTGTCCCAAAATGTCTTAATTCAGAGAATTAGTGTTAACTGAGTCTGATTAGCTCCATTTATCTGTAATTAATTACCTTTACCTAATTAGACACCCTGTTTCCAGTAGACATGGAGTCAAGTAGACTAGATTATTAGTGCAGTCATTGTGCCTTTACAAAATCCTGAAATTAATGAAACGTGCAAAAGAATCTGCAGTTTTAATTGCACAGGTGTTGCCTTATGGCAAAGCTTTATCATCTGATTACACCAAGGGATTATTAGTGACTTTTTATATAGAGGATGAGCCTGTGAAATGTACCTTAGCAACAGCTCATTAGTTTAGGGTTGTTACTGTATTATTTATTGCATTCAGCCTTCCCCATTATCTAGATTGATTCATGGACCTATATATTTCTTCCCTTCTGCGCAGGGGGTGGGGGCTGGAGAAAGGGTGGGGGGAATAAATATCCATGGCTAGTGCCAGTCCAGCTGCAGAATGGGGTGTAAGAATCATCTTTTCCTCCTGTAGCAAAGTAACCCATTTAAACTGTGGCAGATACAAAAAGATAAAGCCGAAGGAATAGTGATAGATGGTGGATAGGATGCTTTAGTTAAATCAGGTTGACCTTGTAGATGAAACACAAACAAAAATATTTGCCTCACAAGTATCTTCACCTCCTTGAATGTACAGGCGTACTTGAAGAAATCTATTGGGCTTGGGGTTTTGTTTTTTAACCTGGGGGCTCCTATTTCACTTTTTATGTACTAAATAGAAACAGTTACAAATAATAGGCATGTGATTTCTAAATTTTGAACTATTCAATGCTTCCTCCTCCCACAGCAGCAAAGTTGAATCGATGCTCTCTGTCGGAAAGGTATAACCTTACATTACCCGCTTCTCCTAGGAAAACGTCTTTTAGACCTTTCTCCTTCCAGACTGACATGCTGTGGCCACTACGAATTGAGGAGGTTGCAGACTTGCACGAAAAAGAAGGGGCAATTATTGATAAATCAATAAACCCTTTAAATAGACTGTAAACAAAGATTGTAATCTACTGGCTTCTGCAACACATCTCCCTCCCACCCCCTCTGCCCTTTCCAACATGTCTTCCAAAAGATTGTTTCTTTTTTGGAAAGGAAAAAAAGATCTCTTAACTGTGAGATGTAAAATGCTACTGCTGTTCCCTCACCGCTGAATTTAAAACAGCACAAGAGAGCAGGTACCCCTTGTCTTCCATAGGATCCGACAACTCATCTGAGCAGTAATGATGAATATTTAACGATGCTCCCTTCAAGCATGAATGCATAACTATGCATCTGTGTGCATGCATCACAAAGCGTATAAACTTTAATCTCTAAACTACGGCTGTAATTAAGTAGGTAGATAACTCAGCATGTATAATTAGAATATACATGCATAAATATGTGATGTGTCTTTGCAGCCTTTACTCAAGCAATTTACCAAAGTGAATGGAGCCCTTCTTAGGGAGAAGGAATACGTGTGTTAACAAGGACGGTCGGTTCTTCTAATCATATGATGTATTCACGTGTGTTCTTGATGAGTACAGTGAGCTGGAACTGATCTTTAATACAAATGCTTGCTGTTAAAATGTGCGTTTGCAACACATCAACCAAGGTGGCTTCACACTTGCATGTGAATCTACCCAAGGTCTGTGATTGTCCCCACATACCCCTCTCTCTCTCTGATCTGTCACTAGTGAAGAGTAGGATGGTGGTACAGGACAAGGCTTTCTCAGTGTTGGCTCCACGTTGGAATTGGCTTTCCCAGGAGTTCCATCAAGGCTGCATCTCTTCCAGTCTTTAGTTGTGGGATTAAGAATCCATTTTCCTACCAAGCCTTTATGGAGTAATTTTATGTTGCTTTCATATATGCACCACTGTGTTGTAATGTTGCGCTTTTTCTGCAATTTTCACTGTGGTTTCATTTTCTTCTAAGCCACCTTGGAAGAATTGTGACTCTTGACAGTGGTGTATAAATAATTGAATAAAAGTGCTTTGCTTGATTTATATGCTCTGTACATAATTGCTGGCAGCCGAATGGGTGAATTGACACCACTGAAACACATTGATTCAAGGCAATAAGAGAGCTAAAACAGCTGCATTAGAAGCCATTAAGACCTATGCAAAACATCCTTTGATGATATAGCCGTGAAGTGATGCAGACAGATATGTGAACCAGCTCATGAGCGAGCAGCAAGACATTTGAAGATGAATCTAGAACCCAGATGCAACCTAAGGAAACTGGGTGCTTATAAGGCCAAAAGGTCTCCTGGTGTTCCTCTTACACAGAACAGAATGCAGAACAGTGTTCTGGCACCTCACCCCACCCAAATACATACCCACAGAGTAGCTCAATTTCTCAAAGCTGCTTAAGAGATGGGGTGCTGTCCCCCCACTCTGGTTGTCTGCCAAGGAACACTTACCTGGAATCCACCTTGCCAGCTTCTGAGCCTCAGGCTAAGCATGTCCTGTTTTCTCAGATGTTTATAATCCAATGAGGCTGCCCACAATCCAAGGAACAGGAGGATTACAGGCATCCTATGAAAGGTGGGAGGGCCACATTGGTGAAAGTAGATCCACCCTTCTCCAACTTCGATGGCCAGTACTGTGAGTTTTGCCCCAGGGCACAGGTGGGGAGGCAGAGGGGCTGCCTGTGCCGATGGCACCTGTCTGCTCCCCACCTCAGCCCCGACTATTTGTGCCCTCACAGTTTTTCCTACTCCAGCTTCAACGACAGAGGGAGGGCATTACAGCTTTGGAGTCCCATGTCTGAACTTGGAGTGACTTTCCAACATCAGAGATGGGAGTCTGAAGTTTCCTAGAGAGCATCGAGACAGCTTCTGGTAGCCATGGGGTTGAGCCCTGAATGTCTTTTTAGAAGTTTTAGTATTTTTGTGTTTTATTATTTTAGTCCCTATAATGAGACTCCACCTCTGATCCTTGTGACTGTATTGGCAGATTTATTAGTTTTATATTCTTTATTTTATCATGATTTTTGTAGTAGTAGAATTACTGTAAAATGCCTAGAAATGTTTATTTTATGGTATTTAATAATTTTAATATATAATGGATATCACATGCAGCACAATGTGTAGGATGTGTCCCCCTTTCCTCCAGGAGAAGCTATGCCAAAAGCAGAAAGCTACCTGTGTAGATTGTGTGGCAGGTTTCCCTCCCCCAGGATGATGTCATACACTGCCATGTCTGTGATTTGTTGTTCTGATGCATGTGATTCAACCAACATTCAGTAGGCTGGTGATGTCATGTATCAGGTCATGGCACAGCAGCAACTGCATGGCGTGTTTAAAGGAATAGCTAACAGCTGGAAAGAACAAATAGGGACAAGTGGACATCGTGGTGACAGTGGAAGCTACACAAAATGAGGTGGAATGGGCCTTGGTGGTGGCCCTTGTTCCCATTTGTGTCATTGGTTCTGAGGTTTCTTTTGGGTTCCTAGAAATGGGGAGGCGTCTAGTTACATGGAGGGTGCTAGATCATATCTACATCAAGGTCATCTATATCATAGTCTGATGTAATGCATCCATGTATGGTAAATAAATAAGGCCGAGGAATTATCCATAAGACACAGTTTAAGTGAGTGAACTGGTCGGGTTGACTGATCCTGAACCATTCCCATGATTGCAGAGCAAGCCCTCAACCAAAAGTGCTGCACAGAAATTCACAGTATCATGAGACACCAAACAACCTGGAGCATGGTGGAAAATGTAGTTTAAAAAAAATCCAGAAATGCACTATTTCCAAATTGCAAATACTATTCAGGCCAACTAGCATTTATTAGATTTATATCCTGCCTTTTTTCTTACAACAGACTCAAAGTGGCTTACATAATTCTCCTCTGCTGCTCTCAATCTTATCCCTACAACAACCCTGTGTTATAGGTTGGGATGAAAATCTGTGATTGGGCTGAAGTCATGGAGTTGGCTCCATGGCTGAGCAGAGATGAGAACCAAGATTACTTGAGTCCTAGGCCAGCACTCTTAACCACAAAACCACACTGGCTCTCAACATGGCACAGTCTAGCCATTATCTCTTTGAGTTTTTTTCAAGTTAGGAGGGAAAGGGGAGCTGGCATGTGGTAATATTGCTGTTGCTATTGTGCAGTATACAAAGGAAAATAAATTACAAATGCTTTCAAAATATTGTGCTTTTCACACTTTCTCTTTAAAGGCATTCAAGATCTAAGGATGTAAGAGAATTTCATTTCAGCTTGCAAATCACCAGAACTTGCCCCATTCAAAATCATGGAATGCATTTTTCTGGGAAATCCTATCCTTGAGCTTTTGATACGACTTGAAAATTGCATATTCTTTTAGAAGTGCACATTTAAAATGCACCTTCATATTTTAGCCCATGGGGAAAATGTGCACTTTTTTAAAAAAATCACATGGAAATACAGTTTTCCCATTCAAAATGTGCACTGTTCCCATTTGTATGAAAAGAAAAGGAGGTTCCAAATGAAAATAGGAGTAAGGCCAACTGAGCATCGAAAGGGAATTTGGAGAATGCAAGTTAGCTTAAGTATTCCTGGTTCTCCCATCCCTTTTCATGACAAGGGCTTTGGACCTCGCTGAAGATTACTCTCCGCCTCTTTACTGAAACACACATCATACTTCAAAGATCGATCCAGACATGTGTTACTTAGGGTCGGTGCTTCAGCCCATCCATCCATCCACAACCGCAACACTGATTATGAATTTTCAAAGCTTAGTGGAGCAGCCACATTTTCTGCACAAGTCTAATTCACTGTGTCATGATAGACCATCAGCCCTGTAATGTCACTAAAAGTTAAATGGGTTTCTCACAAATCATCATTTATATATGTAATTGGAAAAGAAAACAGCACAGGGCAGGGGGTTATCCTAACAAAATATCCTATACGTTGAACATGCAGCCCATTTTCCTAATATTCCCCAAATATTTTGTGCATATGAATTATAGGGAGGGGGCCTCATGTGCAATCTAGCCCAACTTCCTGCTCATTGCAGGAAGTCCAAAGATATAACATCCCCAGTGGCTGAGCAACTTTTGCTTGAAGTCCTCCAGCGGACCTTAAATGCCTCTTTGAAGATCTATACACTGTAGGTAATTTGTCTGAACCACTTTTACAGTTAAGACATTATTCCTTATATTCAGCTGAAATGTATCCGGCTGTAATTTGAGCCCATTAGAGTTCATCCAGCCCTCTGAGATAGAAGAGAATGACTCTTTGCCCTTTTCTGTGTGACAGTCCTTCGGGTATTTGTATTGTATGATCTTTTCCCCTCTCAGCATTCTCTTCTCAAGGCTAAGCAAAGAGGCTGTATTATAGAAGAGCCCACTAGAGCCAGAGTCCTGAGTCTTTCACTGGGAGTCCTGCATCTCTACTTCCCAGCACCATGCTTTTCATGGGTCTTTTGGATCTTTTCAGTACCTAGCACTGCCCCTTGCTAAACACAACCAGGTCCTTTGCCCAATATGACTTGTTTTCCCTATTCCTTTCATCTTCATTGCCCTCCTCTAAACTCTTCCAAGTTGTCTGTATCCTTCTTAAGGCGCAGTGCCCAGAACTGGACAGAACACAGAAGAACTATTACTTGACTAGGAAACTATGGTTCTATTAAAGCAACCAACTATGCTGTTGACCCATCTTGAACTTAAGTTCTTCATGTGTACTCCTTTCAAGTCTGCATCTGTACATTTTATTTCCACCTATTAAATGTAATGAAGTGTAAATGCACTTATCTTGTTGAATTTGATTTTGTTAGGTTAAGCCAGATTTTCCATTCTATCAAAGTTATATTTAAATCCATTCCTGTGTTCTGATCCAGTGTCCAATCCCTCCCAGTTTTGTATCATCTGCAAAGTTGATAAAGAGGTAATCTACCCCTTCATTGAAAGCATTATATTATTGAAAAAATACTGGGCCCAGGAATGCAGTACTGCAGGCTGCAATACACCACTAAAAATTTCCATCCAGTTTGATGTCCACGCTGACATATTTTCCAGCCAGCTGTAAATCCACTCGATGGTATTATCTAGCCCACATTGCTAATCCAAATATTTTGGAGAACTTTGTCAAAGCATTTATTGATGTGAAGATAAATTACATCCAAAGCATTCTTCAAATTGGCTCAAGTCACCCAAGCAAGTCACCTGGCTTTTTTCCTTTTCTTTTTAAGAGAGATGAGTTTACCTTGGATTCTCTGCATATTCATGTTGACTTCTATTAATTCAGGCCTCACCAGCCTGGTTGATTTCTAACCCAGACTTCTAATCCTGGTGGCCTCCGGATGTTTTATATCTCAGCTCCCATCAGCCCCAACCATCAAATTCAATGGTCAGGAATGCTGGGAGGTTATATTCCAAGACATCTGGAGGACAACAGGTTGGAGAAAGCTCTCAATTATTGCATGTTTATTAAACCTCTTAAAAAACCCATACTTATAATCTGTTCTAATAATCTTCATTATAGAAGTGAGATACCTCCTGGCCTAATAGTGCAGAGAGCACAAGCTGACGAGACACCCAAACCCCAACCTCTAATATCTTTAGCAGAATATCAGGAAAGAGTATGAAGATGAGCTGCTAACTCACCAACCTCAGTATCCTATGGCCTAGAACAAGGTTGGCAGCCTTTTTGGTGCCCACTGGCACATTTGGCAATTTGGGAATCTGTCCTGGGTCACACCACAAAATAGGCATACAGCATCAACTTTGCTGCCTCCTGCATCTTCATTTTCCAAGAATGTCTCTAAGCCCCCTACATGGCCCAGAGGCATTCCTGGGAAAAGAAGCTGGGGGCAGCTAGAAGCCTTCACTTTGCTTTGAAGTGATCCCAGCTGCCTGTAAGAAATATTGTTATTTAAAGCAGGGGGGGAGGGGGGTCAGGCACATTGGTAGGTACCAAGGATGGTGTCTGAGGATTCAGTCATGGCCAGAGGGGCAATATTGCCTACCCATGCCAAAGTCATCACCCTGTCCTCTTTCAAGTAGAAAATGTCAGGGGTGATGATAAACTAGGCCATATGAAGAGATTTGTCCAAGATGATAATCAGCTACTTTGCCTTCTTCAGAGTTCTCTATAACATTGCCTTTCCCCATCCCAGCTCTATTTGCGCTCCTGCTTCTGTCATGCGTACTGCTGAGGCGGCTGCTGCTGCTGCTTTGCCTAGGTCTTGTTCTCCCTTTTGCTCCTGGCACTGACTCCTGTGAAGAACTGGCAGCAGCTGCTTTGATGAGCTAGCCTGCCTAGCTACTTCCCTGGGAGGCCCCATGCCAGCTATTTTGATGAGCCAGACACCATGTTGGCTAGCTGGCTTAAAGGTGTGCCCCATGCAGGCCAGCAATTATATTTGATGAGTACATCTACCGCCCCCCGTAGAAAGAACCCATATATTTTCCTTGCCTTCCCCTTTTGTTGTTGGTTCCTTGTTCAGCCTCAGGGAGAAAAGCAGTAGCTAGTGTTTGGATTTATTAAATGAATGGCAAAATACTAAAGAAAGCACAATGTGGGAGAATACCTTGAATAGCACCCTTAACCTCCAGACAAAGGGCCATAGTTTCTGCCACCTTTCCCTAACCTTTCAGAATTTTACACTGCAGCAGTTCATTCCCAGAGGGGAATCTTGTATATACAGCACAAACCAGTATTTACTTTGAAATAGCCAGCTGCTCTGAGAAGGCCAAGATGCTATTTTGTTGAGTGGGCAGTTTAGAAGTGCACTGATTGGGAAACTGACCCTCTGGCAGATTGGCAGATTGGCAAACTGACCCTTCCCCTTTTAATACACATCTTAAATGGAGACTTGACATAGATGTGCAATCTGTTACCTGAACCCAGTCCCTCGTTCCCTAACATAACACCCTTAACTGCTTAAACCAAAGGATGACAGAATGAAGATTCGGGGTAGCATATAGTGCTGTAAGGTTGCAGCCCAAGCCCAAATCCGTTTCACCTAAGCTTCCCATCTGGTCCTCTGGCAATCCTCAGATGGCCATGTCTCCTTTCCCCAAACTATCAGTCATTTGGTAACTTCCTGACTTTTGTGCAAGCCCCATCACAACTCCAATATAAAGAGCTGAAATGCCTCTTTCAAGGCTTAATTACCAGCAGTAAAAGCTTTAAACAATAGGTGGGTATTGTTAGCCCTGCATCATTTATCTTATCTGCCACTGGAATGCAGCTCCCAAATATCTCCAAAATGGAATTTGACCCTTTGGCTGAAAGACCCCTGGTGCATGGGCTAGAATGCTAGAGCTGAAGTGGGCACAGCTACACTTAATTCCCACTCAGAAATGAGGCTTGCTGTATGACCTTAGGCTAGCCACTGTATCTCAGCCAAACCAAATAATACGTATCAAGCTAAAAGGGGACCATTCATATGGGCCTAAGTGCCTTTGGAGAAGCATGGGATACAAATTAAGAAAGAGCTGTGTGCTTTCTACATGCTGCATGTGTTAAGCCATGTGTCTCCCTCCCAACAGTGTCAGTCTCACCAGCATTTGTCAAAAGTCTTGTTACACACAGGTCTCTGAGCATACACAAAGCAAAATGTTGAACCTGCTCTGACATTCCTTAAGTTTTCCTTAACACCCCTTCTGCATCTGTCCATGGGGATGGGGGTGGGGGGGGGGAAGAGTGCTGTGAAACCAGGCATGCCCCCATCCACCCCACTGTCTTCCCAAATGGGCAATCTGAGTTCCCCATCTGAAACACTGCCCATTTCCAAAACTCCCCACACCCCCAGGTGCTGCAGCTCCTCCCCATTTCCACTGCCAAGATCCCCTTGTCTGCCTGTGGTTTAATGTCTCCCATAACAGAAACTTGGGAGTTTCAGGACCTTGAGCTGCAGCTGGATCTAGGACCGTTTCAACAACCACCTCATGTTCAGAGTCTGAGTGATCAGCCCCTGCCAGGATAGGTAGCCTCCCATGTATGCATCTCATCACTGGATCTCAACTGTCAGTCCCACCAGAATGGGTAGCCTCTCGTGTGCACACTTGTGATCTGACACAGGAGGCGTACACATGACACATACTTTGAATGCATGTCTAGAATTTGCATCCACTTGGGTGGAATCTTTTGAGTTTGTAAGTTGGTGGGGCCTTGCTCAGATGAAATACCCAACACGACAGAAACTATTACATGAAAAGAGCTGGCTGGAGCTCGGGGTCAGACTAGATGGCCCAGGAGACCCCTTCTGACTCGCTATGCTTCTAATTTTCATAGGAAAAAAAAAGAGTACCAAACCCTTGAAGAGCTGCACTTTCATAAGACTTCCCTTAAGTGAGAAATATCACCAGGTAATGGCACCATTGGGTCACACATGTAAGTGATTGTACACAGTTGTGAACAAACATACTATGGAACTGAAATGTTTAAATCAAGATTCCTATGTGATAAATTTCTTATATTCACATCCTTAGGATACTCAGGGAACTCATATGCGAAGACAGAAAAGGATTTCTGTGATTCCACAATTATTTTCCATATTTTAGTAATTAGGATGAGATGCAAAATCATGAACTGCAAACTGAGAAGTACAGAATTACTAATGTGGCATGCCATGTATTAAAACCAATGACAAAAGTGCCATTGGTTTTTAATGGTTAAACAGAACAAGCCAGGTGAATTATGCACTGAGCTGATGATTCTCAAAAGCCTCTAAGCAGGCAAATTCAAAGCAGCAAGCTGGATTCATCTGCAGCAACAAGGAGATCTGTGAGTTGTATTAAAGTTGCCAAAATAATCCCAAGTGCAAAATCCCCTTCAGGATGGAGGTCAATGCAGGGCTGCAAATGTATGGAGATCTTCAACTTACAGAGTCCTATTAATTGCTGAGGGAACAGGGGATGATAGTGGGGAATACAGAGGGAGGGAGGAAATACCTCAGACCCTTATTATGAGAAGGGATTCTTGGACATACTTCAGTGTGTACCTTTTTTTATCAGTCAGGCTCTGCACCAAGACCCAAACTGCAGCACAGCCATCTGTCCCTGGGTTCCTTAGGTCTGACCCAGGATGCCTGACAATAATGAGCTGACCAGCACTCAAAGAATTTAAGGAGTTTCTTCCACTGTGCGCTTGCTCCAGATCTTCTGATGGAATTGCTCCCTGGATCAAAACTTACTTCCAAGCCTCTACTTGTGGAGAGTATTTTTCATTTAACCTTTATTTTACAATCTCTTTAATCATCCAGTGCACCTGCAAACCAGATTGGCTTCAATGATAAACAAGCAGATCTGCAGACTCCTCCAAATTTCTGAAGAACACAAGCTCCTGAGCGCAGCCCTATGAGATTTGGAGGGGAGGGGGAGGGGGATGCAGAAAGCAGCCCTGCAGCACAAGAGAAGCACAATACAGGGTAAAGTGGAACAAATGATTGAAAATATAAAGAGAATATTGCCCTTTTAGAACCAAAGAAACCAGCAAATGTGACAGCTCATTTTCCATACCAGTTGGTTGAACATTCTAAGAGCAACCTTGGACCTGGTGTAGTTTCTATGGAACAAAACTATGCAAAAGTAATGACTGGTTATCTGTAGTGTGGTGTTATGTTTAAGATGTTCTGACAGCTATATTCCTAAATTAATATATGATTTTTGTTAGCATGCTGTACAGAACGCCTTATGGATTCTTTTGAAATACAAGTTACCGTATTTTTCGCTCTATAAGACGCACCTGACCATAAGACGCCCCTAGTTTTTAGAGGAGGAAAACAAGAAAAAAATATTCTGAATCAAACGGTTTACTAAACTATTAAATAAACTATAACAGAATACAGTAATACCGTATTTCAACCTTGTAAAGTGAACAGCAGTCAACAGTGGCATTAAGAACCATCATCACTGTCATTCACAAAAGAGAGACTTTAAAGTTCGAGTACTCTTCTAGTTTTCGTTGAACCCATAGAACTCATCATCACTAGAGTCAGAATTTATGAAGCTCTGTTGCTCACAGTCACTGACATCACTTTCTTAGTCAGTAGTGGAATTATTGAAGGAATCCACAATCTACTCCAGTTATACAAGAGCTGCTGCAGACAATTCAATAACAAATCTAAAAAAGCCAGTAATGTCCACGCTGCCCTACTAGTAAATAATAGAAAAAAACTTCTGACAAAAAATGAGATATTGTACGGTAAATCAAACACACAGCGGACTAAGTAGCCTTTGAAGAATAAACTTCATACACAAAGGTAATGCTGTTCAAATATCCACTGATCCTAAAAAAAAATGTGTCTGATCAACTAACAGATAACTGATCCATGGAAAGCCTCCTGATAATCACAGGCACATTCCCCATAACTTCCCCATGGGCTTCATTAAAAGACGGGCTGCCATTTGAAAACACACACCGACCTGTGATTAACAGCTCTCACCTGCACCGGAGAAGGGGGGCGGAGCAGGGCACACTGAGCATGTGCCGGCCAGGTGGTGCCACATGGGGCTGGCAGCTTGGCGGCATGCCGGCGGTGGTCTTCTGGGCGGCGTGGCAGCGGCAGCAGGTCTTCCCGAGCGGTGGGCGTGAGCAGTCCGTCTCTCCGTGCGGCCAGCGGATTAAAGGCCGTGGTTCCTCCTCCTCCGCATGCCTCCCCCTGAGTGGCACAGCTCTCACCTGCGCCAGAGGGGGGGGCGGAGCAGGGCACGCCGAGCGCATGCCGGCCAGGTGGTGCCACGTGGTGCAGGCGGCCGGCAGCGTCCCGGGCATCGGGCACACACACAATCGCTCTATAAGACGCACAGACATTTCCCCTTACTTTTGAGGAGGAAAAAAGTGCATCTTATAGAGCGAAAAATACGGTATATTTTCATTCTAACATGTTTCTGAATCTAAATTCTTCCATGTGCTCTTCATCATACAGGACAATGGAAAATACTTCTTACATTTGAGGCCCCAAAATGAAAAAACATCATTCTGTGGATTTGGGTGGATGTGATTATTCCAGTCATAGAAAGGATACAAATAGGTATATATCTGTGAAGATCAGCTAGCTACTTTCCATAAATTTGGAGCTACAAAGCATTGTGTCAGAGGCTCTAAATTGGACATAGCAGGCATTTTAAAAGATTTCCCAAATGAGCTGTCAATAGGAATGGAACTTCAGTTCAAAATTAGTATCTCTCCAATGAGCGGTGACCAGTTGGAGTAGTATCTCTGCAAGGTCTATCATGCCACACTCAGAAGTTTCCTCAGGACATCTGGCCCCTGTTAGATCTGGTAGAACTTTGGTATGCCCCAATGAAGTAATTCTAATTTCTTAGAGTAGTTTTAAGTAGCTCCTGAAACACACTGGCTTTGAGGCTGGGGCATTTGTTTCAACATTCAACTAAGGACACAAGGCAGCCTTTAAGGACAGAGGGGCAAGGAGATGCACATGAATTAGGGACTTTTTACTGAACCTCTCACATTCTTGCCTCCTCACATGGGTTTTCTTTCTGGAAAGCCACGGCCAAGCGTTTCTTTTCCTTCCTCTTCGCCTGACACTTACACAGGCAGCAGTGCTGTCCTCAGCAGCTCTGTGGGGTGGTGGTTAATTGCCCCCGTAAATCACCGTGCAGCAGCACGCTACTCCGTTTATTTTTCTGACAGTAATTTAGTGCTTGCTCTTTTCCACACTTGTCATTGCGTGTTTTTCCTCACATTAGAAGCCTGTAGAAAAAGGACAGTAATTAACGGTGCAATACACCCTCGTGGAAACTCTTTCATCATATTGTGATAATTGTACTTCTTGTCTGTCAAGGTAACCCTCTCCCTCTGCCTTCCCTAGCATTCCACACAGTACTATTTGTCAACTATAAGGTAAAGACGGATTTTTTCTTTTGCCTTTAAAAACAACTGACAATTGTCTGGAAACTTCCCCAATTTCAGGTCTTCCAAACCAGTTTTTATATTTGTCTAAAGAGGTCATTTGTATTTTACAGGGTATGTCAACAGTTTTTAGCCTGATCAGCACAATAAAATTCATAGGCAACATACACCTGAGTTTTTCTTTTCATAGTGAGGTCATGATTCTACTGGCCTTTTATTAAGAAAGCAAAAGTCACCCATATCATGAAGGTTTTTCAGAATGAAATGTAGCCCTTGTCATGAGTACCACTGATGTCATGGTCGAAATTCATTTTCCCTTAGTATAGCAGCCTTATATATGCTCACAGATATATGAATTTGGAACAATTGGTAATGCAGTAGTAATAAAACCTGCTGTAAAGAGGGGCCTGATGGATGGATGGTGTTTGCACACAGTGTCTACTGCCATGCTTCGCAGCAATCTAAGACTGGCCTGTCCAAATTATATGCGAGAAGTTCTGTGGAACATGCAAGGTACACTAATTTTCTAGTTTTTTGCATTTCTTGATTAGTACAAGAGGCAGAGTATCAACTTATTCTTTCCCAGTTCAACAACATTGTTCACTACCCTATGAAGGGCAAATGGAGGCTACTCAGAAAGGGTTAAACTAGGCAGGAAAGAAAGTAGATGGGTAGCTGGAGAGAACCAGATTCTAAATACTTGCTTTTCCTATATGCCTTCAAAAGACCTTGATAATGGTTTCTCGCTTGAACACTTTCAAAAAGAGTGTAGTTAAAATGTAATTTAGCAACCATGTTTCACCAGTATTCAACATACTAAAGATTTGTGAACACAGTCTGGTCTAACTACCTTTCACCCATAGTATCACATTCACAAAATAACTATGCATTATTCAGATCTGGAGGAGTGTATGTAGAACTGTTGGGAAAAATGC
>NW_025335641.1:7226478-7280412 GCF_004798865.1 Varanus komodoensis
AGGGTCACTGACTAGGGTGTGGATGCACAACCTTTCCTCCAAGACTTTTCTGCCCCCTCCCAGAATTTGCTGCCTGAGCAACACTTCACATTGCCTAATGGTAGGGCCAGTGCTGGTCCTGTAGATGAATGGACATTCCTTAAGATGGCAACAGAGTTAAAATGCTTCATTTTAAAATCATATGATAGAATCTTTCTGGATCTATATTGCTTCAGTTCTTTGGCACTGCTTTTGCATTCCACTCCTTTTTAACCAAATGAGCAAAATCCAGAAGCAAAACATATGAGATAGAGGGAAGGAAAGAACCTATCTTCTCTGCTAATTTTCTCCATGCAAGGTTGATTAAGACACACACAGAGAGACAGAGTGAAGCATTAAAAAATGCAGTTCCTTGATCTGCAAATTGAACTAGTACATTCTACAAAGTTTTCTGCCACATACTTTTCTGCACATATGGTTTCCCTGAATAATTGCTACCTGCCCCACTGAGACAGATGCAAGGGGTTCTCCCCCGCCACCCCCGTTAAGTCTTATTCAGACTGTCATATGAAATTTGCTCAGTTCCATTTTGTTTCCATTGTGCAACTGCCCCTCACTGTAGCGTAGACCAGAACAAGAGAAGTCATGCTGTAGAGGGCAAAATCTTGTTGGAGGATAGCCTTTTTACAGAGAGCCCCATACTAAATGGAGCTTCGTTATCAAAAGTGAAGAAATGAAATTGCCAAGGTGCTTTTTTAAGGCAAAAATTGGTGGGCTGCAGTCTTGCAGCAAATAAAGCATAGAGATTAGGGTGCAGGAGATCTGGAGCATTTTGCTAGGTGGGAAGAAAGCAGCACTCTCATGTGTGGGAGAGAAAAAAAATAAGAAACTGCACCTTGAAAGATGACTAAAGTATAAATACAAAAAGTTGGTTTTTAAAAGTGTAGAAAATGGCAAGGAAATAAGTTGTGCTTAGATACCTCTAAGGAGGGATTGGGGTGCGGGGGAATTATCTTTACTTGCACTGTCAACCAGCATTTGCCAGAAATGAGTACTTTGCCTTTAAGAGAAGCAGGGCTGGCAGAAATCCAGTATGTATAGCTGAATTTTGCTCCATCTCCCTGTTCCAGTTTGCCCTTATCACTGCATCTCCATGCTGGGTAAAGACTTGCAGGGATAGTCCTGGCTTCTGGAACATTGCTTCCAAACACAGCATCTGGTTTTATTCCAGTTTACTGGGTAGCAAGTCTCATTATTTCAGTGCCAGTATTGAGTAAGCAAGCCTAAAACTGCAGCCTTGCATGGTAGGAGGCCCCATGGATTTCAAGGGAATTTATTTCCATGTGCGTGTATTTAGAATCATAGCTTAGGAGGGTTTGACCCATTTTTTAAGGGCAGCAGGAGAAAGAAAAAAAATCTTTGAAAAAGGATCTGTGCTAGGTTACTAGGTTAAGATATCCATAAAAACCAGAGCAACAAGAACAACAGTAATTAAGAATATTGCTTAAGACCTCATGCCTGAAAGTTCAAAGATTATTAGATCAATGGGAAATGTTGATCAGCTGTGGATTGGATTGGATAGGATAGGATAGGATAGGATAGGATATTCTAAAAAGCAAGACCCAAAACAGGCAACCAATATTCAGGGACAGGTTCCCTCTGCCCCCATCTCAGGCAAAGTCACTAAGTCAGAGATCTCAAGGGCATGCAATTCCCATGAAGCCCATGCAGAGCAAAGCCTTGAGTTGCTTCTGAGGGACTCTGAGCATTGTTGTTATTTATGTTAACTCCCCAAAAATTGTAGTCAAGATCAAGCCAGGCAAGGTGGAAACATGTGGAAGAAACACTGCGATAAATCCCTGCTTCATTGAACTCCATGACACAGCTTTAGCAGAAATAGGGTTTCACCTGCACAATACAGCCAGGCAGAACATCATTATAGTGAAATAGAACAGAATTATGCGTAGCACATGCAAGCCAATAAGGGTGACAAAGAAAAGACAGTGCAGGGAGAATCTGAGCCATGGGCAACAAGCCAAATCATTTCAATATACAAGGGGCAGGCTCAAAACACAAATAATTGAGTGGTGCCTAATTACATATATCAGAAGTTCTTCCAGCCCACTTCCCCACCCACTTTTTAAGAATGGGGGGGTGTTGTAGTCCAACTACAACTGGAATATAGAACATTTGCCATATCTGGTTTAAAAACATGCTGATCTCATAGCATTACTTGTTTGGGTCTCGGTTTGTCTTTCCGTAAAGTGAAGGAGGAAAGAAAGAATCAGGCATGCAACCCTCTGGCTGTTGCTGGATTCCCGCTTCCCATACCATTGCTTATATGGGCTAGAAATGATGAGCCAAATGATCAGTGATTATGTTCCCACCATTGTTTTAAACAATAATAAGTGCCATGCTGAGGCTGCTGAGTCTTGCCTGGAGTCTTTTGAGCAGTTCTAGATAACCTCATTGGCAAGTGTGCCATAAGTCAAATCTGGAATATAAGGTGGGACCAACTGCATGTCCATAAGCTGTTTGCAGCCCTTTGCAACCTTGCCTCTAATCTCCTGAGTGAGGTGCTAGAGAAGCAGGCAAGGATGCAGAGCTGGCTATGCCTCATCCAAGCTGATGGCACTTTGCTGCTGGCCAGACAAGGTATATGCCCAGCTCTCTGTGCTCCTGGTGGTGTCAGAGCCCCAGACTCTGGGTTTCAGAGACAAAATACATCTAATGCAGAGGTGCAGAGCCTGTTTCATCCTAAGAGCCAAATTCCACTTCATTATTTTATTTTTATTGTAAATATACAAGCAAACAGAGCCTCACCGAAATTACATAAACTATCACCGAGCAAACTAATCCTGATTTTTCCAACATACAGTATAAATGCCATTCAGTATCTTCCTCCAAAAATTAAAAATGCATTGAAAAAGTTCTATATTTATTGATGACAAAATCAAATTGTGGTTTTGTATAAACAATAAATGGCACCCAAAGTTGTTCCAATTTTTTTATCATTCCATCTACCCTCCCACAGATGAAAAACTTTTGTTAACTTTACTATTGAAGCAAAGTACCATATCCTATCAATCCATTCTTTAATAGAAGGAATAATAGTTTCCATCTACCAGCAATAACTAATGAACAGCAGTTAAAAGATTTCCTATCAATTGCACATGTCCAGTTTTAACAACATCTTTAAAATATTCAAGCAAAACATACATAGGATTCAAAGAGAGAGGATAGCCAATCATACAATCATGTGGGTCATAACATTTTCCTGAAAAGGTATAATCTTTTTACAAGTACACCATAAATGGAAAAGGTTTACATTGGTTTCTCCATATTTTCAACAAGCACTGCCAACCTTGGGATATATACTTGCCAACTTTTGTGGCATCAACAGGTTTTCTTTTAGATCATGGGGAGATTTTGGGACCATTGTGAAAGATGTAATTTCACTGGTCTGGTGGTATTTTTGTCCTTAATGCCTTTTCCCACTTTAACTTCAAGCTCTAATTTTAACTTTCCTGTTTTCATTGGATGCATTTCTCTGGAACCAGAAGGTGGAGCCAGAAATATAGGCATACTTAACATGGGAGAAAGATTGCACAAAGGCTAGGTAACCACCAATCAGTCAGAGGTTGAAAGGAAGAGTTGGGGCCAGGGGAAGGGTGCAACTGAGCATCTCCAAAGTGCTGGACTTCAGGGAGGCCAGATTTAGGTCACAGATCTAAATTTTAGTGCCGCAGCTAAGAAACTTCAGCAATGTCTGTGGATTTAAAAATATAAATATGTAAAGTTACCCTTAGGGGTAGACCATTTTAAAAACACTGCATTCCCAAGACGTTCCTATCTGGAAGCAGGAACAGATTGAAGGAATAGTCAAGAATGACAGGCAGGGCCAACATCAGCCCCCATCATGCAGGGATGACCCAGTCCTGACACCTGCCCTGCCCCTCCCCTGTAAACATTCTTTTCCTGGCCCACAACTCCTCCTCCTCTGAACAGGTGACATCTTTTATCCAGATAACACCTCTGGGTGAATGCAAGTGATTGCCTAGGTGGCACATCCCTCCGTATGATACAGCTTTGCTCGTAGCTAATGTTCCGGAGACAATGGTGATGGATAGGCTGATCTGAATCTCTGCATCACCCAGGAGTATGGCAGCTGCTTATGCATCACCAAAAAGATGCAGATACATCACCAGAAAAGAAGGCATAAAATTTGTGCATGCTGATTCTTAGGCGTAGACACAATTTCATTTAGTTAATTTATTAAATGTCTGTTAAAATAGATTTCTCTAGCCATCCAATAAATGTAAAACATAAATGCAATAAAACCCAAGTGAAAACAGCAACAGCCTATAACCAATAAAATACTGTCATGGGATAACATCATTTCAATGCAGAAATTAAACCATAAATAGTATATCTTAAATACTGCTCCTCATTTTTTTTTTCTTTAAAAGACTGGTAGAACAGAAAAATTGTACTCTGGTACCACAAAGAGAGCAGCATGGGTGCCAGGAATACTTTGGAAATAATCAGTAGACTTTAAATAGAGATATAAAGTACATCACACCAGAACATGAAAGTCTATGGCCATGTGACCTGTGTCTGCTCATTCTGCTGCCCAGGTCCAGCTTCATGGGCAAAGTCTTCTTTCTGATGGTTCTTCATCTTTAAAGTGGACCTGGACTGGACGGCCCTTCAACTAAAGGACACTTTCAAATAAAAGATTGTCCTGTATAAAGTAGGACATATGGCAACTGGCATGGCAAGTAGTATAGGTAGCCTATTTTTTAAAGTTATCATGCAAAAATAATACAGATTTTAATATTTAGTAGTTCAAATGGATTGTTCCTCATATACCTGATTCCCCTGCTCTTATGTAATACATCCATAGTTATACAGTTTGAACGACAGTTTCTAAAATGAACAAATAAATTACAGCTTAATATAAATTGAATAACTGCTCCTTACCTATCTCCTCTAAAACACCCAAGATGTGTAAGGTCTACTACATGTAACACAGTCTAAGTTCTGCCAGTCTCTGATGCATGAACCTTGGACATATTTCCATTTATGCACTGCCTCACTCTGAGCTGCAATAATTAGATTTCCAGCAGGCTGATAGCTGAGCCTCCAATCCTATGCACCCTGACCTGGAAAGAAGGACCATGCTTGAATTTAACATGGCTCACTCATTTCTGAATAGGCATAGCACTGCAGTGTAACGGAGGACCTTGTCGAACAACACACCCATGACCACCTATTCAGCATTTACCTCAGAGATGTCCAATGTCAGAACTGGCTCTTCCACACAGATAGAGTGAACATGTATGTGTAGCAGATTTAGTGTTCTAATAGTGTCACTTTTCCTTGACTCAGTCGGTGGTAAAGGCAATTGTTCCAAATCATCTCTGGTTGAGCTCTGCTGACCAGCCCAGGTGAGACTTGCATGCTTCCAGATATGTCCATCCAGCCTGATGGACATGCATCAGGATGAGCAACCATGCAGGTGTCTCCTTCATGAGGTCCAGATAGATGATTTTGCATGTGAAATGCAATACAGCTCACAAGGCTTATTTCAGTTGTCCATGTGTGTATCATGAACCTGTATCCGCCCAGTGACATAGTCAAGGTAAGCGCATCCAGTTTAAAAACAAAGCCCGAACTTCCTCTTTTTGGTATATAGCATATTGCAAGTGTTTATTTATCACCCTATTTATCCCTTTTACTCTATTTAACACCCAGAAATTTAAGACTTGCCTACAATTAGCAATTCCTTGCCTCTTCTTTCCCCCCAGATCCCTGCAAACCAAACTCTCAATAAAGCCGAATTGTGCACTGGTTGTGGACAGGGTTTTAAGTTCTGGGTGATAAATAGGTGGCAGGCTTTCATTAGGAAAGCCTAATTACAGCATATTCTTACAAGGAAAGAAAAAAGCTCTGTGGGCTAATATTTCTCAGACGCCTTCTCAGCTGAAAGGTGTTCTTTTATAGTTGTTGGTGCAGACAGAAATAAATATTCTATTTTCCTCTGTTTTCTGTAAAGGGAGGGCTTTTTCAGATGTGCCAATGAAGTGAGCGGGAGCTTGGCAATGATCGGATTGGGCCCAGGGAAGTGAAAAAACAAGGCATATTCACACATTCACACATTTGCTAGTGTGTTCTTTACATTCAAGGAGCAATAGCAGATTTATTTTTAAAACATCATTTCTTAGCATAGAGTTTGGTTCTAATCCTGCACTCAGGAAAACAATACATTCAAGAAACTGCTGCAGGAATTTCTATTTTAGCAAGAACTACTGCCTGTCTTTACACTGGATCCCACTCTCTTGAAATTGAAGAAGTCTTTCTTGGGCCTGGTCCACACATGCATTCTGTACATCATGACTGGCGACTGAGTGCACCGTCTCCACTGGAAAGCATTGTGTGATGGCTTATTCACATGTGGAAATCAGCAGTTGATAGTGCAGCCATCAAGTGATGAATATGCTTGTGTGAAGCAGCCCTCAGCTGCATGAGAATGCATTGAACCACATTTTGGGGATGCAGTCTGAGCTCACTTAATTTGAGGGTTGCCTTTTAGCTCCATAAGAAACAAATCTAGGACTAGCCCTTGAACTTCTGAAAGTTTAACAGAGTAATCCCATGCGTGTCCATATTCAATGAGAATTACTCCTGATTAAGGGTATATAGGATTGCAGCTTAAGGAATCCATTAGCACAGTCTTCATAAATGGGGTCCCAAATTTAAATTGTACAGTGTAACTTGATTCTGAGACACTCATGTTTCCTCTCCCATCCCAAAACACATCACAGACTATGAAAATGAGGACATTAGTATTTTGTTTATTTTACTGTATTGCATTGTATAGCATAGTGCATTGAAAACCTCTCTTATTTACTGCATTTATAAAGAGGGCTATGAAGCTGTTTTTCCAGTTGTCGTACAATTTTACAGTTTGCACTTCTATATTTTGGGTTCACATGAGCTGGGGTAACTAACTGGGGCCTTGGGACCCATCAAGCAGAAACAAACAGAAAGCTTGTGGCACAAACATGGATAAGGCTATCAATGGCTACTAGCCCTGAGGGTTCTATGCTGTCTTCAGTATCAGAGGCAATATAACAACCGGAGGTTGGGGAACATGGGTGAGAGGGTGCTCTTGCACTCACATCCTACTTGGAGGCATCCCGCAGGCAGCTGGTTGGTCACTGAATCGAATGGTCTACATGACGGCCCTTGGTCTGATTCAGCAGGACTCTTTTATGTTCCTATGTGCATCAGTGGTTAAGAGCCTGGGACTGGGACTCAGGCGATCTGGCTTCTAGTCCCCGCTCAGCCACGGAGCCAACTGGGTGACTGTGGGCCAGTCACAGACTCTCAGCCCAACCGACCTCACAGGGTTGTTGTTGCAGGGTAAGATTGAAAGCAGGAGGGAGAGAATGAGGTAAGCCACTCTGAGTTCTTTTCAAAGAAAAAGGCAGAATATAAATCTAAATAAATAGATTGGTGTAGTACAACTACTGTGACTGAATAACCTGTGGGAATTAGCTCATGGACTCATCGCTCTATCCTCACCAACGTATTTATTCAGGCCATTCATCTCTGTCTCCTCTTTAGCAGGAGGGTGACCCCCCCCCCACATCACCCCACAAGGGGCCTGGGAAATAAGCAGGTGATTTAGTCTCCGCTTAAGTGATCTCACTGAAGGTGCGGACCTGTACTTTCTCCCTTACAACTGAGAAAGCTTGCCTAAGGGCCACTCACTTTTATGGTTTGGCCTTGGGCACAGTTCCCTTCCAGGGAGGGAAGCAAGCTAATTTCTGAGACCTTTGTACTGGAAGCAAGACAAGGCCAAGCTGGAGGAAACATTTTTCACAGGCAAGGCACACACAAGGGATGTGACATGCCTCTGTGAACAGACAGCTCTGTGCCTGGACAATCCTTGCCCTGTATGGCCCTCCCTCGGGCTCCTGTCTCACCTTGCCGCTGAGTTCTGAATGTTCGCAAGCCTAGGCCACAATCCCGCACGAGGCTACGTAGGATTCAACTCAGGACATAAACCATTGAACTCAGTGGGCTTTTTATCTGAGTCAACATGGGAACAGCTGCACGGATGCCCTACATCTGGGCAGGGAGCACAGATGACTGCTAGAGCCATGCTTGGCATGCAAGTGCTCGTGTACAGCAGAGAGACTGGGCAGGTGCCTCCCAAGACTTGGGGCTCCAAATGAAATATTCAGGGCTCCGGCCCCAGTGGCTCACCCCGAACCCCCTAGCAAACACTGCCTCTGTCTCCCGCTCCCTTCAGTGGGATGTGCCTGCAGATGCGCTCCTGTCCACCCACCCAATGGGCCTGTGGGACATACCTGGCTGGCTGACATTAAGCAGGAGCAGCCTAGTCACACTAATGCTATTGCACACTAATGCTAAGATTGAATAACTTCTCACCAAAAACCCTATGCCCAGCCTCTGGGTCGCCCGGCTTCCCCGGTAAGCGCAGAAACCACCTGAATTCAAACAGGCCAATCAGTGCTTAAGGCAGGAATTTCAATCCAGTGAGGGCCTGTCATTGCAACCTGGCCATCCAGGGCATCAGAGGGGACTGCCCCCTGCCTTCTGGGTTGATTACCATTTCGCTGTGATCCAACTTATTCTCAAGAATAAATTACAGGTTTTTTCCCATCTCTCATCCTTGTCGTGCCTAATTGAGCTGAATGGGCCAGGTCTGGACCTTTCATGTCCAACAGGCCATCAACCAGAGAATTCACTATGTCCTATGGAGCCTTTGCCACATTCACATAAAGTTACTTCAGAAAAATGTTATCCGATGCCTCGCAATTCTTTGAGTAGCAATTCAGCATTGTGGAGAACTATTTCCAAACCTGTCCCATCCTCCCAGGTAGCTCTGAAACCTGAAGGAAGGATTAATCTGCAATGCAAAGCGCATTATTTCTGAACCAGCCATGTGCCAATGAAGCGCTCTTTTGTGTTTTTGTTAACATTTGGTGTTGCCAACAGCTGCTGTCCTCTTGGTTGCTTTAGCTGGCAAGGATGCACTCATATCTGTGTGTGTGTGTTTAAAATGTTGTTAAGAAAGAAAAGGATGGTTTTCAGAACAGAAAGCAGATATTATCTGCTGTTCATCATTACATTGCCTGAGGACGATGAGCTGCAGTTCCACGTGCAGCGAGGGATCTGCAATATTCATACAGAAGAGAGAAAAGCAGAGGATCTCCACAGCTGGAATCCTATAAATCTTTGAAGAGCAACTAAAACATGGCAAGGTAGCCAAGGAGGAGGGAGGCCTGCTCCCAGCACATCAGCATCTTTCTTTCAACAGTGTACACAGAACCTCTGTTAATAAGTCTAAATGAGTTGAAGTTGTGATTTCTATAGGCCCATGCAGGGCTTTGAGCCAGATGTAATTAAGACTGAGCCAGTCTTAGCTCAGCCACTGGCTTCAGCATGTCTGTTGGTCCTAGGTTGCAACTTACAAAGTTTGTTAGGAGAACTGGAGAAGGCAGCACTGGTGCAGCTAAGTCTGAGCCTTGGGGTCAAACTCTAGGGACCCATAAGTTGGGCAGGGGGCAAATAACAATGCCCCCCCCTCCAGGAGCAGCAGTAGGTGATGATAAATGTGCTAATAGGTCTGGGTCACCACATGGACCAGCACTGGCCTGACAGGGCTCACTGGGACTTACCCTGTGAACTGCAAAATAGTTTCTTTTTAAAAAGCATTTTATAGTCAGGGGACAGCTGTCTCAGCACGTATCAAAGCTTGTATTATTACCTTTACTTAGTAAACTGCTACAACAAAATACTGCTTACTCAACATTTCCCAAGGAAATGTATTCAGCATCAGGGTCTCAGATACAAGGTTAGTTCTGTTCCTGATGCTGCAGTGATTTTAAGCAAGTCTAAAATGTTAAAGTGCACCTCTCAATTTTTTTGTCTGGAAACTTCAAGTGGCCCAAATTAGAGCAGCATGATTGGCAACAGGGACTAGCCAACAAGATGATATCATCACCATAGTCTGCACTGCATTTATATCACATCTTTATTTCCCTTACAGGAACTCAGGATGGCGTGCAGAGCACCATTTCATCCTCTCAGTACTAGCCCTGTGAAGTAGATCAGGCTGAGAGAGACCGGCCCAGTGAGCTTCGTAGCCCAGCAGGAACTGGTACTCGGATCTCCTGGGACCCTGGTCCAACAATCCCTTATACCACACCGCACTGGCTCCCACTGAAAAGTTTGTCAGTGCTTTTCTGTCTGCACTTTTCAAGTCCATGTCAAGACTCAGTTCAAAGTACTGGTATTAACAGTCCAAGCCCTACACAGTTTGGGACCAGGTTACCTGAAGGATTGTCTCCTTCCAGACATGCCTGCCCAGATCCGAAGATCATCCTCACTGGTTCTTCTCCAGGAGTCCCTGCCAAAGGAGGTGAGGTCAGTGGATCCGATCCTAGGAGAAGAGCCCTGTCTGTTTTGACACACTTGAATGAGCTCCCCAGAGGTACTTGCACAGGGCATACATTGTTCTCCTTTCAGTGCCAGGTGAAAACCTTTTGATTTTTGCAGGTATTTTTGTCTTTCAGTTTCTATTGTTCTGAATCTGTTACTGAATTTAAAACCTTTGCATTCCTGCCAGGTTTTAATTTGGTTTTTATTTTTATTTTATACTGTGTGTGTTATATTGTGTTATATTTTAACTTCTTGTGTTTTATACTTTTAATTGTGTAAACTTCACAGAGAGCTTTGGCTATTGGACAATATAAAAATATAACAAACAAATCTAAAATTTGTATTGTGTGATTTTTCATCAGGTCTGGCAAATGCTTTGCCTTGCCTTTTATTTTTGCTCAAACATACCTGAAGTGTAGAAGCAGCTGGAAGGTATGGAATGGTGAGGTGGGAAACATAAATATTTGTTGGGAGCTGCAGATAGGAAGGAACACGGTGTGGCCTTCTAAAGCGCCCCCCCCCCCCCCCAAAGATTTAAGATTACCGTAGGTATACCACTGAAGGGTACCCACATCCAGAGAGATAGATCACTGGAAAACATGGCATTACAAACCTCTCTGAAACTTATGTAGCCTAGTTTGATCACTGGTGTTTTTTCATTTCTCATAACTGTCAATCTTCCCAACTTCCCAAGAAGTGCAGAATATCACTTTCCTTATTTATTTATTTAGAAAGTTTCTATGCCGCCCCATTGCCGAAGCCTCAGTGCGGCTCACAAATAAATCAATTAAAATACTATACATTAATACTATACATTTCCTTGCCACCTCAGGGCGTTGGCCAGCACCAGCATTAGGCAAAGTGCACCAGCTGTCCTTGGCAGCAAATTCTCGGTGCCATAACAAGGCACAACGCCATGAGTTCTGAAGAGGAAGATCCCCTGGCCCCTAGACATCATGTGCTAAGACAATTCAGGCTCCAAAGCCAAGGCTGGAGGCAGCTCCGTCCACAGAGTGGGGCATGCACGCTTCAGTCCCAGTGCAGAAAGAACGGAGCTGCCTGCCCCCCTGAGGTTGGGAGTGCCACCTTGGAGGTGTGGCAAAGTGGCACCCTGGCGAGAGGGGAGGGGAGGGGAGGGGGGTTGCCCGGATGCTCGCAGCACCGCAGCCTCTTTTCCTCCGCCTCCAAAGCCTGCCAGCTAGGCGGCTGCGTATGGCCATTTCGCCAACAAACTGGATGAGAAGTGCCAAGACTGTCTCCCCCTTCCCCTTCCCCTGCTCTGCACTGCACACTTGAGTTGTGGGGCTTATGAGCACTGAGCGTGCAAGCCTCACAAGACTCGTCGTTATTCTTGCAGTTTGACTGTCAAGGATGAGGGGAGGCCATTCTGAGATTTTCTGCTGCACAGCAAACCGGCTTGCCTGTCTTGGGTAAAGCGCATCCTGACTTGGGTGAGTGAAGGCTGCCCTTGGCCACAGTGCCTCAAGCAGGGAAACGGTTGGGGCCGACGCTGCTCATGACCACTGTGTGAGGTCACCTAGACCAAGAGAAAATGCCTGACACACGATCACCCAGTGGGCTCCGTTCTTTGAGCGGTATGTGACCCAGCATCTCTCTAGTCTAACACCAAAACCATTTGCGGGGACCGGTACAGGCAGGTGCCCTGGTTTGCAGGTGACAGTCTTCTTCACTTGATGCACTGCCCAGTCCAGTCTGGTTTAAAGGTGAAGACCCACAGGAGAACACAACAGGTACCCTGATTGGCACCTGGACAACAGATTGAGCCAGCACAGCAGTTTCTTGGCCAGTCTTCCTCACCATGATATGATGTGTTGTCTATCTATGCAAAGTATAGTAATTATTTCTGGTTTGTAAGTTCTACATAAAAATTAGCATATGAATATTTTATGCAAATCAGTGTCCTCCCTTTTGGGTTATGCATTTCATCTTTTTTGGCATGGCAGAAGTGACCACATTATTTCTAGGCTCCAAAGAGCAAAACTGTAATAAAGCTTAAGGGTCAGAACTACATTAAAAACATTTCAAGTATAATGACTCAGTCTTTAAAAAGACTGACTATATCAGAAAGCTGTGGAACAACATATGAATCTTCAGGCTATCCCTTTCAAATGTCATTCTTCTAATGTCTTTCCTCCTTTACTGCAGGGGCCACCAGATCTCCCTCATTAACGCCTCTCAATTCTGTATTTGTTTCTGTTTAAGGAGTCTTTGGGATGAATTGTGTCTTTTGTTTATGATCTTGCAAACGAGCTTTGCTAATCCTTATATTTTATCTCCCTAACATATGGAAAAGCTATTTATTCCAGCCAATCACAATAAAGTGAAAGAAAACCCCATTTTATGGAAAGGTATATATCACAAGTTTGTTCATCATTAAAGATATGATTACCAGGGAAAAGCCTCCAAAAGTGGCACATTTATGATCCTGCGAACAGATGGGGACATCCATTTTCCTTGCAAATACTTTGGAAATTGCTCTACTGGTAGCCATATAAAAATGATATACTGATGCAGCAGCAACGGGGCCCGGACAAGGGGTCCAGATTTACACAGTAAAAGCTTCACACGCACCCTGTCAGTGTTGATGGATCTGTCCTCTGCCATGGGGAGACTTGTTGACAGGGAGAAGAAAGTTGGCAAATAATTCAAGGCAACAAGGCACCTCATTCACCTGCCCAGTTGGGCTCTTGGCTTCAAATCCTCTTCTCTACCAAGGACAGTGGTTCCTTTTTCTCAGTAAAGGTGACACTGTCAGTGTTTAATTTCCTGGAACAAAACGATGTGGAATGCAGTTGTTCGGAACGGAAGCTGGTTCTGGTTAGTGGTGAGAGCAAAGCACCTTGTACATGCTCTGAGAAGCACCTTCTTATCATTTCCAGAGATGGAAGAATAGGAACACACTGCTTACTGCTCAGCTATATATTGCTTTTTCCTTTGTCTTAATTATTGTTCTTACATTTAAAATAATTATTTTAATATGCTTTATCAATGCTTTTACTGCATTTGCCTTTATGATACATAAATTGCCCTGACAGCTTTGGCTATAAGGGTGACTCATAAATTGAATGAATGAATGAATGAATGAATGGTCAAAAGTAAAAGAACACCAGCATTTGAGCCTCTGACCTATATGGCTACCATAGTTTCTTTTACCCACGTGAGTACATTTTACCTAGAATAAAATGCTCAAGTCTACTATTGGTTTTAGTTTTTTTGGTATGTCTGCCTGTTTGCTTGTTGTTTTTACTACATCCCATGTTCCTTCAAATTAATGCCAAGACAAAGAGTCTTCCCTCCCTGAGTAAGATCCAAGGTCACTGAAGAAGTTTTGGTGGGGAGAAATTAAAATGACATCAGATAACCTGCACATACACGCAAAGAAGTGAGTGGGAACAATAGGTCCAAGTCACTTTACCTGTTTCATTTTGAGTCTCCCTCCTTCAGTGCGTACAAAAACACACAAACACACACACTATCAAGGCCCAACTGTCATTATCATATTGATGAAGTTCATCAGAGTGCAATTTTGGGTTTAACACCAACAGATTGGGAAAAGGGAGCAAAGAATTATCTAAGAAGAGCATAGCATTCTTACCACAGGGACGTTTCCCTGTTCCAGTTCATTGATGGAGTTGATTAAGTTTAAATGAAGCAGACACTGGATAAAAGTAAGGGTATTGACCACTGGGGCAATGCCGGGCTGTGCTTGAAAAGGCCTGATACATGCAGAAAAGCAAGATTTGCTAAATGCTCTAATCTTCAATCAAATCTTACATCAATACAGACAAAGTTTGGTAATGAGAGATTCAATGAAGCATGCGGGAGAAAGAATTAATCCTCTTGGTCTAAACTGGGTTCAACTTTGAAGCCTGCTCCGAAAGGCAAGGCAGTTATCTAAATGCTAAATAAGAAACTTATTGTACTTTTCAGGGCAGCCTAATCTTTTGTCTATTTCATCTCCATGATTTGTATGCTCATAGATGGCAAGTTGTCATGGTGATTATATCAAGCTACTCTGCAGTCCGGGGGCCTCAAAAATGCAACCAGCGCACAAGCTGGGACAAGGGCCATCTGGCCAATCCCCCAGATCAGCTGTGGCGTGTGGGGGGTGGGGGGTAGGACTCTCCAACCACCACAATAGCTCCCTATACCCCCCCAAGACCACCATGTTGCCCCCAGGAGGGTACTGCTTCCAAGCCCACCCCTCCAGTCAAGCCACTGTTCCTTTAAGGGGCTTCTCTTCCTCTAGCTGTGACAAGGAGTATGCTCGTAGGTGGTTTCCAAAGATGCCACATCCTGGTGCTTGCCCCTCGACTTACTGGCCCAGATAGCCAGACCAAGGCTGAGGGGGCAGTGCTCAAGTGCAGACTGGCAGGTTCTCAGCCCCAGCACCTCTTCTGAATCGTGAAGTGTGGGTGGGGGAAGGAGAGAAAGCTGCATCTTACTTCCTGGAAGAACGTAGCCAAGGGGACCCCGGCCAACCCTACCATGAGACCAACTGAGTTGCCATCTTAGGCAGCCGCTTTTAGTGCCATAAAGGCACAGCAGGTTGTGAATTATTTGATTTATTGTTGTTGTATTTTTACTGCTGGAGGGGATGGGTATTTGTGAGGTATTTCTGGCCCTGGGGTCAAAATACTGTGAAGGCTCTTGGTCACTATGTACCTTGATATGATGAGGGTAGCTCTTTACTGCTCCTTCTCAGTCACCAAACAGTTGTGGGCTCTTCCTGGGTGATATTTCAAAGTGGGCAGGGGGACCAGGCAGCCAGCTCAAGATTAAATTCTGAAAAGGCAATCTGTTTTAGGAGCATTTAGGATTGTTTTTGAGCTTTGAGGATAAGAATTTAACTGAGGCGGAGCTGGCATGATATTCAAACCACAAACATTTCTAGACTGCTACATCTGTGAAAGAGCAAGTTGTGTCTCCACCAGCTGTCTCATGTTGGCCTGGATACGAAATGGCCATTGGCAGAAGAAGGCGTGGAGTTGTGGGAGCAAGCAGGTCAAAGCGGAGAGAAATTTGAGCAGAGAAAGCTGAGGGATATCATGAAAGCATGTATGTAGCGAGATCCCTGAGACAGTAGAAGGGTTTTCCTGCACAACCATCTGAAGATGCTTCAGAAATAGCCAATCTCCTGAGCCATTATGCCTTTCAAGAGGAAGCAGCGACTCTTACACAACAAGTACTTCTATTTCTGCTGGTGAAGTTCAAAAAAGGCAGTGATCCAGATTTTTATTGCCCCTAAAGTATCCTACCTGTAGACAAGGGGCTGAATCCAGAACAGGGGCCCCGTACCTACCCTAGCCCAAAAATGGGATAAGGGAAGACATAGCTGCTGGACACACATTTAAAGTAATGTCTGTTTTGGCCCTCAGGCCACAATCTGATCTGACAGACCTCAGATGCCGATTTTGTAAAGGTTTCATGAAATTGCGAGTGTGAAGGGGGTGTTTCCTGCCCCCTCAACCCCAACCTTTTTGTTGTCTGGGTAGGTCAGAAGACGGTAACCAAGTTCAGTCTTTCTCATGGGCAAGGACCCTCCACGGTCTTCCTCACTCTCAGAGGAAGAGTGGGAGAGAGTCTTTTCACTCTTTGACCTTCTCTCTGAGGCCAGCCATAGCATCTTGCCTTGTTAGGAAGATACCAGACACCGCAGAGTCATTTGGAGGAGGGCAAAGCAGAGAAAGCTGCTGCTCCCCGGGCTTCCTCCACTGTGTGCATGTCCAAACCCATGCGCATCTGGCGCCATTATGCAAGCTGCTGCCACCGAACTGCTTTATCCTGCAAGATTATAGCCAACAGTACCAGGAACTGGTCTGCAGAGCACGACCCAAACCAAGGAGGCCTGGGTGCAAGCCTCTGTTCAGCCATAAAGCTGGGACTGGGCTGGGAGGCTTTACCGAGGCGTTGCCATCAGAGTAGGCCTGCTGGGCCACTGGGGGGCCACACGGGGGGGGGCACAAGACAGAGGTCAAAAGAGGGCAGTGATTGGCATAACATCTGCACATGCTAACAAGTGGACAGGCACATGCCATTTCAGAAAATATTCTAATTGAAAAAGAAATAAATATACACATGGACACAAGGAGGAAGAGGATGACCAGGTAGGCAAGTGTGTGTCAACATGTTCAGTCTGCTGCTTCAGGAGTAGCTGCTGATGGGTTACTGTTTTTATGGTTCATTATCTTTAAACTATAACTGGACTGAACAGTACTTCCAAAAGAGGCTTCCTTCCAAGAGAGGACAATCTCCCGTAAAAGAGGATGCCCGGCCACCATCCAAGTGGTCTGACTAAGGCAGGTGCATGAGATCATGAGGTCACCACCAAAAATGACCTCCTTTGGGCCAACAGTGCCAACCTGGTGAACTACTCATGGCGAGATGCCCGACCATCACGGTGCACATCCCTGTAATGCTTCTTTATTTTTTGGTAGCCCCTGGAGGAGACATGGAGACTCCACCCGTCAGGTGTAGGCATTCCAGGGCCTGGTGAGTGTTCCTTGCAAACGGCTGGCCTTGTAACCAAATCCAAACTGCAGTACAGAGAAAAGCGCCTGAAATGCAGCGCTGGGCAGGGAGAGGGGAAATAGCCTGGTGCAGAGGGCTGCATTCTTTCTCTCTCTGCCGACAGCAGCCCCACATGGAGACGACATTCCTACCCACCCCCAACTCCTCCAGCTGCCCTTTGGAGACATCTAAATAATGCACACCGGATTCTCTGCTCCCAAGCCCAGGGAGCGTCCTCTGGCTAGATGGCAATGTGAACTTGCTGGGAGGGCAAGGCGCTTCCTGTGGGTCTGCTTGGCTCTGATGGAGTCATTTGAATGCACAAAAGTTGCACCCAGGCCTTTATGTGCTTTTACAAAAGTTGCCAAATGAAGGTCGGATTAAAGGGCCCCTTCCATCTCGGCTTTGGTGGGAGCCATTGCTCTAGCCACGGGAACGGATCTGAAAAGCTTGACAAAGTTAATCAAGGGTAGAGTTGGGGGAAGAAGGTAACATGTATTACTCTTATTATTAAAAGAGCAGTGAGAGGGGCCCATCGCTGTGAACTTGAATAACAGGTTGAAGTTTAATTTGTTCATTAACAGGATTTGCCCCTCACTGAGAATGTTATTAGTTTCCTTAAAAGCAAAGGGACAAACAGCAAAGCTGCACTGAAAGCGCCTGGCAAAAAGTTAAATGCCTCCTAATTCCACTCATCGCCTTGCAAACAGGCAAAAAAGCCAACGTGAGTTGTTACAAAACCAAACGAAACCTGGAGCTGGTCCAAGGCCTCACCCTTTCTCAGAGCTGAAAGCACAGAGGCCTCCCCTCAGAACCTCCCCCGGATTCAAAGGCAGCACCAAATGCTTACACAGACGTTACAAAGTTCCCTCCAGGGCCAGTGGCTGCCGCCCACTTTGAGCATGTGTAGGCAGGCAGAACGCGTGCCAGGCACTCCTGTCGTACAGAGAATGGGCCTGTATTTTGAAGGGATGTCAGAGGAGCCTCTCTGTTGGAAAGCCGGTCAATCCAAGCACATGTTCAGATGAAGCATGGTCAGAGGGGGCAATCGGGGCTTGACGCTGCCCATCCACAGCAGACTGAGCAAGGTATGTGGGCCCCTGGTCGGTCCTCCATGCTATGGTGAGATATACTGGGTACCTATTAAAACCACAGTAATCATTTTACACATATAAACCAGCCTAGGTAAAGATTATGCAAAGGGATATTGTCTTTTGTCCTCCCTTTTGGGGATGTAGTGCCATTTTTGGCAATTCCTAAAGGGCTGTCTGATTCAAGGATTCAGACGCACTGTTTATATAAGTACCAGTACAGTTTGCAGCAGAAGGTTGCAGCACGGAATGCTCCCTTTTCAGGATTCCAGCCACGGCGTTGCATTAATCCTCCACTCCTCTCTTCAGTTTCCATTTTCCACTCCCAACAGTAGGCACTCTGTGGCTAGTGAACTTACTTGGTCCTATTCGGGTTGCTTGTGGTTGTCCCTTCTGGGTGATTTTCGTTTCCCTAACCTTTTCTGTACTTCTGCAAACCTGGGTCCCCACAGCAGTAGTGATGTTTTGCTGCTGTGCTTTAGTGTTGCCTTTTTGACACCATAAGCAAAGGCACTCAGATCATGAATACCAGAAATAGAGAAAATAATACAATGTGGACATATAGTGTGTGTACATTCGTGTACCCAAGTCCATACATGGTAAACTCAAAATGTCTTAGCTATTAATGCAAGGGCATTATGCACACACTCTCTAACACAAACAGCACTCAAAGAATGCCCTTGGAGGAGTGCATCTTGGGAGATACAGGTTTTTGGATACATAGAGGTACCTGTCCATTTGGGGTAACTCTGGGGGCACAGGGATTAAAAGTAGTAAGTGGAAGTTTTAGTGTTACAATATTTAATTGTATGCTTTTAGATGGGTTTTACTGGATTTTAATGCCATAATTTACCCTTTTAATTAATGTTACTGGCTCCATGCCTTCAGATAGAGCCCACTATAAAATAAGAGAAGTGCTGTAACTCTACTAATCTTTGCTATTATTATTATAAAGACATCTATACGGCCTTTGAAAAGAAATTCCCAGAGCAGTTTACATAAAAGGAAAATGCAAAAACAATTAAAATACAAAGGATACAAATCAAAACAGCTGTAAAACATAATCAAAGTCAACATGATATTACAAGCCAAGCAATCAGCAGAGCCAAAATTAAGTCTAAAAGACCTGGAGAAATAAAAATCAAACAGCTTTTGCCAAGAGCCAAACAACAGACTATGCACTTAGGTGCAGGTGGTCATATGCCCTGTTTTGCAGAAGTCATTCCTTTATTTGAAGGGCTGTCAGAGGAGAGTCCCCAATTCTGAACCTTTCCTCTATCTTGGGGGGGGGGGGGCTGTTGAGTTTTACTATAAGGAACCCTAAGAAAGGAGTGCCGGCAGGGGCCTTGAAATTGCCCACAAGCACCTGGATAACAATCCAAGCATACAGGCCCACAATTACCTGCCCACAGAGCTCTGTGACATCACCACAGCAAGATGTATTGTGGTTCTATTTGAATTAGAGTAAATTTTTCCGACTTTTCTTCTATGTAAATCAGCACACGCAAATTTCAGACAAATCCACCCTGTCCTTTTGTGGCCATGTGCAAGTGGACACCTCATGCCAGCAGGCCTTCCTGGGGAGAAGAAGCCACAATCACGGGGCCACCACTGAGGAGATCCCCCTGGGCCTCAGAGCCACCTGCCTCACTGCTGATGGTGAGGACACAAGCAAGAGGTCCTCCACCAATCTTCACACACGGGTAGGCGCATACGGAGCTTGGCAATGCTTTGTAGGACCAGAGCAGCTGTGCCGTAGGACATCTGCACAGTCCTTCTATGCCAGAAGGTAGAGAAGCATACGTTATATACGCAGAAGGCTTTCAGGCTACATGCACAGCAGAAAGTCTTACCAAACAGAGTGGGTTCTCTGGGTAATCATGCAAAAGACCAGGCTGCAAGTGTTATTTTATCATCACCACCACCATCACAACACCATCTTCTTCCTTTTTGTTTTCTTCTTCCACAGCAGGATATTGCCTGTTTTATTCCTCTGTTTAAAGTCCTGCCTGAAACACGATGTCAGATCTGATCTCATCTGCATGTTTATATCCTAAACTGGGTGCATTAGCTCTTCCCTTTTCCTCTGTCCTGCGCATATCACACAGACAGTCAATAAAACTCTGGAGATGCAGAATAAAAACAAACTCCTGCTCCCCACAGAAAGCAGGTGACTTTGTACTGATATGTTTGCCTGTTAACTCAGCGCTGGCTGTCTTTTCATCTGTCAGTTATTTCCTTCCTGGTTTTGTCAAGAGTGTGTGTGTGTGTGTGTGTGTGTGTGTGTATATATATATATATATATAAACTTGTCATCTGCATCCTCCCTCCACAGTAGCATACAACCAGGTCGCAATTAAATATACAGATCTGCGTGTTGTTAGCAAGATCTCACCCTTGCATCCCAATCAGAAAGCAACTGAGTTGGACGTATGATTGCGAAGTCTCTTATTCTTCATGCTAAAAGAATAATTCCCCTCACATCAAGTGTATTTGCTATTCAGTTGGTTTCTTTTGTTAGTGTCCCTTTTGCCACCATCATCTTCTGTGAAGTATTAAACTTTACCTTCTTCTTCTGTTCATAAATCTTTACAAATAAAAATAAGTCGCAGAGCTTCCAAAGCAATATTTCCTTCCAGCTGCTCTTACTTCCTCCATTGTAATAAGGAAACTGTGTTTTCTCATCAGAATCAGCACAAGCCAGGATTCATGCGTAGCCCTGGATTTTGTTTCATGTTTGCTTTTAATCAGGGTGTAAAGAACCAAGAGAGGCAAAGCTCTGTGGATTCCTCAAATATCCAGAATCTGGCCCAAACACCCAAAACCTGGTAACCGTCATGTTCGTTCTTCCAGTTGGTTACCAAATATCTTCCCACCCACAAGTGGAACATGGTGTGTGATATGTACCATCCCAGTAACAGAACACCTCAAGCTGAAGTGCGGGTGAAGGAGCAGACGGACATGATACATACACACCAGGGGAGTCATCGAGATGGTTCCCACTTTGCCAGGTTCTCTTCTCCTGTCTTAATTAGGCAGGTCTTGGATGTTATCATGCATGCTCACGTCGCTTTGACCATGCTGCGATGGTTCTGCATTACGTCGTGGCTGTGCGCTCTCCCACAGTGGCTGCACCCCAAATCCCCTTTTCCTGACAACGCTCAATCGCAGCTCCACAAGTTTCAGCCCTTTGTTGTCACCATCACAGGTGTGCGTGCTCTCTCTCTCTCCCCCTCTGTCTCCCCCTCCCTCCCTCCCTCCCTGCTATCTAGTGAAAAGAGGGTAATGGAAGATACTTTGTTCCTTTTCATGTTGCTGTTGTTATGTGCCATCAAGTCATCTCAGATTTATGGCGGCCCTATGAGTGAAGGCCCTCCAGACTCCTATCCATGACAGCCCTGCTCCACTCTTGTAAACACAAGGCTGTGGCTTCCCTTATGAAGTCAGCCCATCCCTTATTTGGTCTTCCTTTTCCTCTGCTGCTTTCAGCTTTCCCTAGCATATTTGTCTTCTCCAGGGAGTCTTGCCTTCTCCTGACAGGATTCTTTTCAATAGCTTTGGTGTAAGAATGGAAGAAAAGCACTGCTGGATCAGACCAAAGGTGCATCTCGCCCAGCGCTCTGCACACAGTGGCAAACAGCTGCCCACAGGAGCCCTCAAGCAGGAGGGGGGCAAGGCCTCCCATGGCCCAAGCTCCTCTGCTGGTGGTCTGTGCAGGCATGCTGCCTCTGGTAAAGGAGGTGGCACACAGCCAGCAGGGCCAGTCACCACAACGGGTAGAATGTTACTGCCATAACGGGTGGACTGAGTTTATGAAAACTACTTGCAGAAGTGGGAATAAAGATGCAGGTGTGTTCCCAGAGAGACGCACATCCAAGATCCAAGAAGCTGAAACAGGACGATTTGACAGGAGGCATAGCTGAGAAAACATCCCGCGGGGCAGCAGTGGGGACCCAGATGGGCCGCCATTTTCCAAGGCACCAGGAGCTCTTCAGTAATAGGAGCTCTTCCACAAACCATTCCCATTAGCAGGCGCTGCCGCATGATACAGGCCTTGGTGGTGGTAGGAGAATGCTGTCAGCTACATACCTGATCCAGCCCCCCATGGAACCTGCTCTCTGCCTTGGGAGGGAAGAGGAGAGATGGGCTAGGGGCTTAATACAGGGGACTTGAGGGGAATTTACATATGTGAGAGATGGGGGGAGTGAGGAGGGAAAGAGAAGCCTGAATAATTTATCTAGAAGTGCTGGAAACATCTCTCAATCTTTGCTCCAGGGGGAGGGGGAATGAAAATGCCTCCTCACGAAAGAGATTTAAAAAAAAAAACCCTGTAATTACAAAAAGAAATTTTAATGGAGCAGTGGCCAATTAAAGCAATTAGCTCCCATCCGCCAGCCCTCCATATATCCATGTCCCTTAGGAAACTCTTAGAAAACAACTCACCCCACTGGCTTACTTTGCCAGCAAGAGGCACCCCACAACAGATAAAAGACTTCACTGTGGTGGCTCATTTGTGGGATGGAAAGGCTGGCAGCAAAGGTAAAATCTGTGTCTTCCCCAGAACTTTCTAGAAGGCCTCTGTACATCACTCTCGGGCAGACAGAATGCTCCTACTACCTAAGCGCTGCATTCTGTGAGCTGGGCCAAAAAAGCTAAATTCATGTTACAGTGTGTACATGTGCATATCTTTGCTTATTTCGCATAAGTTTTTTCTGCTTCTTCTCTTCCTGGGGTGGGGCAGGAAGAAAATCTGTAATAAGTACTGAAACTCTGTGATTTCAGCAGGTATTTGTTCTATACTCCTTTCAAGGCTACCTTCATAGCCTTAAGGAGTAGAAACCCTGACTGATAAAGAAATAGATTTTCTGAATGCTAAATTTGGTACCCATTTCCAATTTTCGTACTTACCAGAATGACTCCAGAATACACTGCCTACTCTGTCTGGGAGGGATGCTTTAAAAATAAAAAAAATAAAAAAACCGATGAAGAGCAGATGGAACTTGCTGTTATCTTTTGAGCAAATAGAGGGACATTCAAAATGTGTCGTATGGGGCTCAAAAATTAAAATAATATGCCTACTGTATATTTTTCAAATGTGGAAGAAATTCAACAACATATTTCTTTGTGTATGAGACCCAGTTGTCCTAAACAGCAGCTGAATTCAAAATAAATAGATGCATGCAAACATAAATATATACAGGTGTCCTATACATAGAAAATGAGCATGTTCCATAGGAGGCCAAGCTAAAATGTCTCTCTCCCACATCTGTGTTTCTGTGATAAGGATTTGTTCATTTTTCATGAAGTGGCATCCAGTTCCAGGTAGACTTTCTGCCTTAAGAGCCATTCTGAATGGGATCGATCAGGTTTAGCTCTGCTTTCTGGGAAACACCAGAACTGAAAGGGTTGAATCCAGATTTACGTGGATAAAATGTACTGGTGGATGTGAATTCTCTTGCCTCTTTCCTCCCATGACAGCTTCTTCCGCCCTTTGAACATGTTTCACAGAGAATTGGGTAGCTTGCTGAAAGGGGATGCAGAGCTCTTCTTGGCTAGGAAAGGCAGAGCTACTGCAATGGGTTCTACTGCCAGTGCTTTAACAACAGAAAGGGAAAAGAATCATTTCTTCAGATCTTTGGAGTTCTTCATAAAGCATCTCAGAGTGCAAACCTAAGTTTACTCAGGATTAAGCCTCATTGCATCTAATGAGACTTACTCCCAGGTAAATGAATATAGGATTCCAGACTGAGTGAGTCATATGTATATAGTGTATGGATGTACTGGGGTGGGTAGAGAAATAAATTGCTCATTGAATGGTTTACAAAACTGTTGACAGCATCTGGGGGAGTTAAGAGAACTTAGAAAAGAAAGAAGCAGGAGAATATTGTTAATCTTTGCTTATGCATGTGTTGTCTCTAGGTATATGCCCTTGTTTCAGAAGTGCAGGTGCTAGATTCCTGATATTTGATCCACCACAGCATCAATTCTGCTCAGGGAAAGGAGCAGTAATATTAAAATATTTATGGAATTGTGCTTGCAACATATTTTAGATTTTTTAAATTAACACACTGTTAGTGCCAAACTACTGTCGTGTCCAGGCACTAAACACCTGCCTCTCTGCTTTTCTATCAAGATTGTACCTGCTCTGCAAATAATGAACTTGGGCCAGGTTTTGGTAAATCCTTGGCAGAAGGGCAGTCTGTATGAAAAGGGTGAAAACTGTTTTCATTGTCATGGTTTTCCCCAGAGGAAACTTGGAATTGTAGTTTTGAAGAGTGCTGAGACTGCTTTGCTAGAGGTCCCCAGCCTGTACATGAGACTCTGTCTCGCAAGATAGTACAGTAGACATGCTCTTGTTCTCATGTTCTCTTGTAATATCTTTCATAAACAGAATACTCCTGTTTATCAGAAGTTCATGTTATTATAATGTTTCAGTTGTTCCCTGAGCATCCATCTAATGTTTGGATTCAAAACATGGGAAGAGAAAAATACTGGGGCAGGGCAGGGGGTAGTCTATTTTGAACCTGAAAGGCAATCCCTTTCCCATTTTTCTCAAGAATAAGATGTAAAAACTACAGTTTTCAACTCCAGGGAGTAAGACTCAGATTAAACATGAAGGAGATATTTTTAACTACGTGCAGTTTAGCACTAGAATAAAACTACAGGGATTGTAAACCCTTTTTTCCTTGGTCTGGGGAGGTGAAATAACAAAAGAGAAAGAAAATGTCCATTTATCCAGGACACCATTTTAGAGTTATGATATTTATAGGGAAAGAGGGAAAGAGGGATTAGAGGATTATTAGGATTGTAAAATTGTTTTTGTAGCATGTATTTCTGGAAATGATTGAACTGTGAAAATTATATAGCTGGAAAATAATTGTACATAAGAGAATTTTCCAAGAAAATTTTGGAACATTTTCCTCTTTGGTCCTCTCTTCAGAAAAGAGGGCCATTTGGCCAAGTATTTGCTGCATATTTTCTCCCTTTTGTGTGTGGCGGCCACCAAGATTCTCTGCACAATTCCCCAGATTAAAACTAAGTTCAGTGCATTGTGGGGGATACAGAATGGACAGTGCTTCGCCAGCACAGTTGCTGCTTGCAAAACAGGACAGGAGCACTGCTGGCGGCAAGTCCCACCAAAAAAGTGTTGCAGAATTTCCCCCTCTCTGTGGAAAATATTTGGCTCAATGGCGCCTACCAATTTTTCTGCTTGCAAATAGGGTGGCGAATTTGAAGAGGCCAACAACAATGCCAGCTTGCCAATTAATAAAACAAGAGGGAGTGGATGCATCTCTTTCTCTCTTCAGTTATGCCAAAGTGCTCACCAGTCCTTAATAGTAAGAATTTCAGATACCTAAGTCTTGATCTATAATATTGCCCAGGGGTAATTTAGCATTCAACTCATATAAATATATGCCCATAAAAGATACTGCACTTAAAACTATACTGTGTCGCTATACATACATACATACATACATATGAAAATGACAGCAAGATGCAAACTATTCAGACATATAGAGCTTCCCTGAAAATGCATCAAAATACCTTCTTTGTATGGGGAAGAAAAAGTACAATCACCTGTTACATTTCCACTTTTCTCCAAACCAGTCTCATTATACTTGTACACAAAGTGTAGACACAAATTTTGATGTGTGCAAAATTATATGTTTATAGTTCTTTTAATCTTAAGGACATTTTATTGACAAAAGCCCTGAAACAAGTGCCCTGGAGGTTCGTACATTCCAGAGAAGGATAATTTCTCATTAGCACAACATGAATAATCAGAGATAGAATTATGGATCTTGGCAATGCGTACAGATAACAGCAATCTTTTGACTGGAGTAAATGGTAGAACTAAGTCAATGAGTAAAACAAGAAGTGCTGGTACACTATGGATTTCTCTGTCAGCTCAGGCATTATTACATCTGAGCATTTACTGAACGGTTGGATTCAGGCACAGAGAAATCTCATTGATATCAGTGTGATTTCAGTTAGAGGTTTTGAAGTTGTCCCATTGATTTCAGTAGGCTACCTCTAAAAATAACCAAGTGAGACTTGGGACTAGCCCAATGTGTTAAAATTCTCCGGACAAAAATACAGTGTATTTACACACATGCTGTTCGTATAGGCATCTTCCCTTAGTTCATAGTTCTCCATAATTCAAACACTACCTCTCAACCCAAGTGTCCTGGATCAGATGCAATTACTTTAAAAAGAGATTTGTTCAGATGTGATTATCAATCAGGGGCTAGAGGACAAAACTAGTAGGTGGATCTGTTGCTAGAGAAAAACTGGCTGAATTTATGTTTTAACTATTGATAAACTTAGACCAAACTACAGAGGGAAATTCTCTATGGTTTCTTCTGAGGATGCCCACATATTCTTCCTTTTTAACTGATGGAAGACCTCTGTCTTTCAGATTCTTGCAAGGCAGTCCAACCAAATGTCTGAAATAGTTACTGGTAGACCTCATCATCTCTAACTGTTCAAAACCTCTCCACTTCATCTTTTCACAGACAGAACAGTTTGTCTAAACCCAGCTTTAGTCTAGTGCATTCTTCAGTAACAGAGATAGACAAAAGACTAAAGTCAACCCCACTCCCAAACTTAACTATCGTTTGAAATAATACTTCATGCATATCCATTTCCTGATTTAAGAAAGGAATAATAGTTTACTTCTTCTAATGATTTTTTAAAGGAGAAGAGATATCAACAAACACAACAAATCTTTTGGCATTTTATTTGGTATCAGATCAGAGTCACACAGTTTGTGAAAATATTTATGGTTGGTTTGAACCAGTACCCTTATATCATATCTTAGTGGTGTGTTTTTTAAATTACCGTTTATGCAGAAATGATTATGAGGACTGGAAGGAAACAAAAGCAGTTTCTCGGAAACAATTTAAAAAGCTTAGCAGTGCAGGATTACTTTCTTACTCACTTGCCTGCTCTTTGATCACTCAATAAAGAAGGAATTAAAAACTGAAGAGGGAAAAAATCTCATTAAAATATTTTTTCTCCTGCTAATTTGTAAAATAGCAGAGCACAGTCAGTAGTCACTGTCTTGTATAATCCTGCCCTTCCACAAAAGCACCAGCATCTTACTAAGAGAGACTTTCAGATTTACCAGGACTCAGATCATGGGCAAGCAATCGCCAGCTTTTGCTGAAGGATGCAAATTGAGCATCCCCTTGTGGCCATTTTCAGATCTGCCTGAATAGTAGTGTTGCTATAGCTAATAACAACAGTGAATCCACAGCACATTGGGTTAATGTGGCTTATTCGACAAAAGATGAACATGAAGCGACACAGCAGCATTCAACAAAAAAATGAACTGTGATATCCTTTTGATGGCTGTAATTTATTCTGCATAGTCCCTGGACTGAAACGATCAATTAGCAGCCTGAAACGCACTGTGAAGTAAATTGTCACACTCCCTATTACAGGGTGGTTATCATATATTTATAAGGTGCATTTTCTGCAATCAGAGCCAACAAGGTGTTGAGTGATCAGTCATAAAAGCCATTCTTCAAAAATAGAGTGGGGGGGGGAGGAGAAGAAGCCCTAGCATTGTGTACAGGAAGGCGAAATCTTTGTGACAATCTGATATTACACCTTCCTTCAGTGGGTGTTAGATTTTATCTCTGGAATGCAATAGTGAACTCAAAATGGGGGCCCAGCTACTGCCAAATAGAGATTTCTAGGCATTTCAAGACAATGCAGCAGGAAAAGTTGCCGTTGGAGAGATTTCGTTGAGCTGATCCACACTTGTTCAAGAAGACAGATGTTGTTGGAAAAGCAGGTATTTTTGAGAGACAAATCCTGCTCTCCCCATCCTGGGACCTTATGGAAGTGTTGGATTACAACTCCCATCAGCCCCATCCAGCCCAGGGAAGGACAGACTAATCCTGTTTTTTGAGGGTAGCATTTATATGATGTAAAAGTAAATGAAAACAAAGTTAACAAATGAACTGGTCAACTATACATCAAATAGTCAAATATTTAGTAGAATCACAGAAATGCCCAGAGATAATTATGCTAAGTAGAAATGCAGTGTGACTCTAGTAGTTTCCAGCATCCAGTTCCTCCCAGAAGCCTTAAGAGTGCAAGGCCTAACCACACTGGGAGAAATATGGGAGGAACTTTGTGGTAGTCCTGATTCCTCCAGGTCATGCATGATCTCAACTGCCATGACGACTCCTTGTGTCTCTGCTTCTTGGCCGTTGCTTCATACCCTACAAAGTCCTTGTACCTGTTCCAGGGAGGATTACAATGTGACAAAAAGGGTTGTGTTTCTTGAACAGCAGATCCACATGCACCGATCTCACAGGGAAATGGGCTTTTGAAATGAAAGGAGGTGGCTAAAGCAATCTGTGATTAGGCACAGTGATGTGGGCGTTGAAAGGCAAATGTCATAAGTCTCACAGAGCAGTATCCATTGCTGCTGTTGCAATAGCAGAAATGAGCTGTAGCACAACCAGAAAGGAATGCCACTGATTATCTCACTCCAGAAGACTTAATTGAGCTAGTTTCTGGGCTTGCACTAGCCAGTGTTAGACCCCCCTTTGTGCCAACATTCCTTCCTGCTAGTAGGCCCATAATGTGCTTAGTGCTGGTGGCACACTGGACAATACCTTCTGTGTGTTCCTGGGTGAAACCTTTGGAATAAAGCCTAATCATGCCTAGTAACAGCTGTTAATATGGTTTTATTAAGAAAAGAAAGGGCAGTGGCCACCTCCTTCTAAAACAAGGTATGTGCACATCTTTCATGGTTGGATAGCTTGAAGGCCTCACTCCTGCCCTTCCTCACAGAGGATGCCATGATAAGTAAGGGAAAAGGTAAGCAGCCACATACAAGAATATTGACAAAGTGCTGCCAATCAACCGAACAATTAACTGGCACCCAAAACCAACCATTTCTCCTTCCCAAATTAGTAACCTAGGTTTCTAACAAGCATCTTTTAGTGGCACAGTTAATTCAGTTGTATGTGTGGTTTATTTTGCAGCCAGCATTACTGGATCAAAGTGCAGAAGCTTTCCAAATGTGATTCTTCATTTTTCAGCAACACCAGAGGCCACAGACCTAAATTTCAAAGTGTTAGTTCTGAAGGAAGCCATTTGAGATGGGCTTAAAATCTGCGCGCGCACACACACACACTCTGGGTGAGATGTTTTCTTTATTATATGGATCCCCAAGTGTGTTTTGCACCTTTTTAGATAGACATTTGCTTCCCACCTTATCTTTGCATTGGCAAGTGGGGATGGAGGAATGTATCATAAGAAAAGCCCTGCTGGTTCAGACCAAAGGTCCATCTGGTCCAGAACTCCGTACACACAGCAGCAAACCAGCTGCCCAAAGGTCTCTCAAGCAGGATGGGTGCAGGACCTCCTCCTGCCCAAGCTGCTCAGCAACTGGTGTCTGCAGGCATGCCGCCTCCGGTCAAAGAGGTAGCACAGAGCCAGCAAGGCTAGTAGCCACTGAGGGTCTCCTCCCTCATGAAACTGCCTAGTCCCTTTTTCAAACCATCCAGACTGGTGGCCTCACCACTTTCCTGAGAAGCAAATAACATTGTTTAACAATGTGTGAAGAAGTACTTCCGTGTACCTGTCCTAAATCTCCCACCAATCCGCTTCATGGAATGACCCTGCATTCACATGTTATGGGAGGAGAAAAAGGTCTCCCTCTTTTTCTCCACACCCTGCATTATTTTGAACACCTCTATCATGTCTCTCCTTGCTATTTTTTTCTAAGCTGAATGGTCTACCACAGACTGCAATGTACTCTGTCCAGTCACTAATGAATTACTCCAGTATCCTGCTTTTACTCTGTATTTTCACAGTGTCCAGTTTGAATAATTACAATAAGGAGTGCAAAATTTCCCCTGAATTTTTTTGCCTATTTCAAACTTTCATTCTGAAGGCTAATTTCATTTTTCAGGAGCTGCCACTAAAGGACGGCTCGCTTATTATCTCAGATCTCACAGTGTATGTTAGAGCCAACAAGCTTCAACCAAGAATCCTTAGGGCCATTTAATACATACAAATTTATCACCTGGCATCTTGTCATGGCAACTTGCATGACTGAACAAGCCCTCACAGATTCAGCACCAAAGACAGAACTTCTACATCATAACAACTTAAGCATTACTTTTAAAAAAGGGGGGAGTTCACACATTCAGCTGAGTCAATGAGTGTTCATCTAGCAGGTGATGTAATAAGCTGTATTCCAGGAGAGCCAGAATAACCTACATTCTAAAAGAAATGAAGATGGGAACTAGAGAACAGAGAACTGTAAATGTATCTAGAATGCACCTCCTGGGAATGAGGCCCTGTTCGCTCAGGTCCTGAAAGTGTGTAGAAGAAAGGTCTAGGCTGCACCTGCAGAACAGGCAGAGACTTTTCTGACGTGCTTCGTATCTTTTGTACAGCTGTCTTTCCAAAGGTGTCCTTCAACCAATAGAAAATAATCCTGAACACAAAACTCTCATCCTCATTGCTTGACTTCCATTGTTTCCCTTCAGTTGTGGCAAATGCATAACTTTCCCTTCATCCAGCATCCTGCAAGATATTAAGGCCATGCAGACCCTGTTCTGTGTGAAGCTGCATGACAGCAGCCACAGAAGAGAATGACATAAGAAGGGCCTAGTTCAAGCCAGGAAGATCAGGCAAATGAGCCCTCTACTCCAGTGACCACTGTGACCAACCAGATCCCCGCACATGCAGCATGTGACTGCAGTAGCCCAGCCACCAGAGACTGCCCTGGAGGTGTAGGTTCTGCAGAGCAATCCCAACTCACAGCTCTTGATAGAGCTATCTTCCGTAAAGTTGACTGCCCACTTTTAAAGAACTCCACATTTGTGGCTAATTCCAGATGTCTTGGCACTCTAAGTTCTAAATCAGTTCCAAGTTAATTGAACATTTTGTGAAGAATGGCTTCCTTTTGTGTGTCCTTAGTATGCCAGCAACTTCTTTCATTGGAGAACCCAAAATTCTTCTATTACTGGTGAGAAAACTGTCTGTCCACATTCTGTACAATGTGTGTTATTTTAGAAAATGCTATCTTGTGCCCCCCTGAACACAAACACACTTTAATTGTACACTAAAAGTCCCAAATATTTCAACCTTTTCTTGCAGTAAAAGTTGTCCAAATACCTGATAATTGTTGTTCCTCACACTACCTTTCAAAACTCTCAAATTTTATTTATGCATTTATTTGGAGGTGAGAACATCAAAACATGGCTGCATGATGAATTTTTGTACAGATATTGCAGTACTGCTAACTTTATTTTTCCACATCTTTCCTAGTCATTTCTATCAACCCTCCCATTTTTTCACAGCTGCGACACACAAAGTTGGTATTTCAAGAGAGCTATCCGCTGATCCCATCTCCCTCCCCACAATTAGTGCCAATTCAAACTCTTACATGATACTCAACATGATGTAGGTTCTAGGATCCATCTTCCAGAGCAGAAGGGACCTCCACCCAATTTTGGAAGAATCTCCTCAACCCCCCCCTCCACATGAAAACTCCTCCCATCAAGTAAGGTCCCTTGACTCTGTATGACATTTTCAGGGGACTGGAGGGACTGTCATTGGAAGTAGATGCAAGAAAATCCACTTCCATGAGTGTAGTTGATCTAGCATAAATTCATATCCCACCAACAATGTTCATACATTTTGCCCCAAAGTCATCACCTGACTGTTACATTACAACGGGCAATGAAATGACAAAATGATGCATGTCATTTTGTTGCCCCTTCATCCAGCAGACAAGACGAAGCCAAAAAAGGGAATTGAGAAGCTGTTCCACTGCAGTACAGGACGATGGGCTTAGAATTGTCTGCCTGGAAATTCTGTGTGCTGTTATGCAACCTAGAAATGGAAAGACCCTGCTTTGCTCATATAACCACAAAATGTAGAAGCTACATAGTAAGTGTTGCAAAGTATGGTAGGAAATGTGTGACCCTCCTGAAGTTATTGAGTAGCACCTTCCATCAGTCCCAGCCAGCATAGCCAATGGAGAGGGTTGGTGAGAGTTGCGCCCCAGCATTATCTGGAAGGTCCCTACTACCTGTGTTGTAAAAATTGCTTGGATACCATTTTGTGTTTGGAGGAGGAGAATGCTGTTTTTTCTTTCACAGATGTTGTCTTCTTCCATTTTCTCAAACATAAGGGATAAACAGAGGTCAATGCTCCCAACCTCTCTGTGCAGACTACTCCAACCCCTGGGCATGTTAAGCACCAAAGTCTTCAGAGAAGTCCTATTCATACCATTTTTTCTTTCAGGGTCCCCAACTGTGCAGAGTTGGGGACCCAACTCATGCTCTAACATGAACTTCCCTGCACAATTGAGTATAATGTACCTCTCTATATTATTTTGCTGATGGCGAAAAGTTTGGTACACCTACTACAGGGTACATAGTCAGGGGTGGGCTGGGAGGTCCTGTTCCCTTTAATTTGTTTTTCTGCCCCCTAAAACTTTAACAAACATTTTTTTAAAGTTGCATTTTTTTTGTCCTTAAAACATCTGCAAACCATGTGAACAGCGCTACTTTTATGGCACTCCACCCAGAGCATTTCTGACGGCTACAGGCCTGCGTATTTTTTTTAGGAGAAAAGCTGGGAGAGAAAAAGAGCAAGAGATGTAATAGCAGTACTCTGTCTTGATGTCTCAAAGCATTGAAACATATAATCACCCCTCCAGATGAGGACTGGACAAACGATCACCAATTAATACATTCATGGATGTTCAGGGAAAAATGGGAAGGCCCCAAATAATAAGATCATTGCCTTGAATAAAGAGTTCTGAAGTTGTCCCTCTGGTGTTGCCCTCGGCATCGTTGAATAGCCACCAAACCAGTCCCGTTGTTAAACTCTCTCCTTATAGACTCCTAAAGAGTCACCGTTTTGTCCTCTCTGTTCTCTCTGCCTCTGCACCAGCACCCTGCCCCTAACTCATTTCTCTCAACTCTGTAATCAAGAGCCCAATTTTGTCATTTGGAAATACTAATTATCTAATCATGGCATGCTACTGAAATGCACTTGTCTGCCCAATTAGCTAGGACAATTATTAAAATTCGGAGGCCTAATTATGTCTCAATTTAATGCTGGCAAAGCCCAGGCTGGAGCAGTAATTAAAATCCCTCTCTTTTGCCTCTGCCTTAAGGGCAGTGGCTGATTAGGAACCTGTCAGAGGCAGTGCTCAAGCAAAGCACTCAAGCATACGGTGCGACATGACCCTACATTGTTAAGTGTGTCAACATATTAACCTGAATTCCCTTCAGCCCACAGACTCACATGGGAGAGGTGGAAGAGATGGAGAAAGAGGAGAGGGGTCTAAACCATGTATCACTTTATTAAAAAAAGTTGTTTTTAATTAACACTACAAGGGATCTGATGCATGGTTTGAGCTACCGAATGCTGTAAATCATATGCCCGCTTTTCATCTCATTATGATTATTCCTAAACAAGATGGTTTTATTCTCTTCTTAAAAACTATTTTCTTCTTTACGGACAAGAGGGATAAACAGAAGATTTTTTTGGAAATAACGTCCGTCCATCCCAGGTAATTTGGCTTCCAGCTATGACATTTTTTTCCCTCTTTATCTGCTGAAGGAACACAAGTGAATATTAAAATCTGGAAGAATCAGGTATGTCCAAAGGCACAAATATGTGAAAAGTCCAGGCATGAAAAGAGCTAATAAAAGACTCAAAACTGAATATCATAATATTGAAATAATTGCTATACATTTAACTTTTATGGCAATAGAGAAACTTGGAAGTCAGTGTTAAACACAGGGAGTTGGGCAGATTAAGATATCAAAGCTCTTGGGTTTACAGCCTATGATTTAAACGATGTAGCAAGCCTTTTACCAGGGCTCACTTCTAGCCAGAACATCGCAGAAGGGTATCGTCTCCCAAATGCAATGACAAACATGTCCCAGAGTTCAAGTGGCAGTAGCGTGTCCCCCAGGGCCCCATTTCATCAATATCCCCCCCGCTCATTCCAGTTGCCTGCTTGTGCAGAGCTTGTGTCGGGCCAGGACTTGGTTCCCTGAATAGGTTCAACCGTTGTGTACTATGGAGCAGAAATGTCTGTGCCCTACATCTTGTCAATGGCCTTGCTCTGAGCCTCTTTCGATGAAGTGCAAATCTGTGTTCTGACTTGTTCTATTGGCTGGCAGCATATTTTCCTCCTGTCAGCAGCAATTGACTGGTCAGGTTCACCCTTGTACGGCAATTGTAACAGCTCATTGACAGACCAGTGACCCAGCCAGACCTGATAATGGAAAACTATTGATTTTCATGGGGCTCAGCAGATCTGAAATGAACGACCAATGTAATGTCATCAATTGCCTTGGAGTCTGATAGACAAAGTCCCAAAGATCTGCCTGCCCTGACAGTTTGCTGGTGAAAAACACAAGCTAGACTTTATCAGCTTGCCTGAGACATAAACCAAGAAAATCAGTCCTTCATTAAACAGTACAAGTCACAATGTTACTTTTGCAAAAGACAAGAAATCAAATAGCTGAGGTTGTCCCATGTAACATTTAGCAAGTGGAAACAGGATTGTTTGGTGGGGCAGGCACAAAGAGAAGTCTTTGGAACACTCATTCTACCATAGTATGTAGTTCATATTGACAAGACATAGTAAACTGGATTAATTTAAACTGGAACATTTGAGAACACAGCATTTAGAGTCCACTGAACCAAGCTGTAAGTTCTTTTGTAACAGAACAACTGCCCGACTGCTGGGGTTTGCCAAATGCAGAAGCCTGTTAGAGAAAGCAATGGAGATTTGGCTCTTAAAAATGGATAACTTTAAATTGCTTATTTCTGTTAAATTTTATATGGTTTCACATTAGCTTTTGCTAGCTGTAACCATACTTGGGATTTACTCATTACTGTAAGCACAGCATATCTGTATCAAGTTCTTTATTTTAGTTGTTTTCATAATTGTAAACTACCTTGAGATTACCAGTATGAAAATCTTCAGGTCAAAGTTTGCTAGCAATCTAGCTTGTTACCTGACTGGTTTTAGTCTTCATTCACTTATTTCAGTCTCCATGTGTGTGCATTTATGTGTGAGTGTTTAATGTAGCATTATATTATGTTATAATGATAATATTATCTTGGTTCTAGGATCTTCCTTTAGTAACAGGAAAAGCTCTAACTGTAAAGGTTCCTTCTGCCTGCTTTTGGGGAGTCCTCCTGCTGGACCTCTGGTCACATCATTCCAGGCAGGGTCCCCTGATTCTGTGTAGTATTTTCAGGGGGCTGGAGAGACTTTGACCGAAAGGAGGAGGTAGTCCACTCCCATTAGTGCAACTAATCCAGCTTAAATCTGGATGCAACCCATATTATAATTTATTGTATCAGCAATTAAGGAACCTGTTTTCCGAAGCTGTTCATTTTGCTACTACTTCATTCATAGGAATAATGATTCATAGAAATTTGTTCTTAGCTTTAGTTGCTTGCACTTGAGTGTCTTGCAATTAAAAAAAGCTTTGCTACTCTTGACCATCTTAAAAATCACTGCCAGAAGTTATTGTGTTGTATGGCTAAGTTATATTGAACTAAATAATCAACCCAAAAGCAAAAATCTGGCTTACTGTGCTTCCTTGGTGAAAACTATTTTCATAAAGTGCCTCCCTAAAACACACACACACACACACAGAGGTGGCTTAGAACTGAATACAGTAGCACAAGGCAAAGGAGCTGTCCCCTTCCTGCTGGCTATAGTCACCTCTCAGCTGGTATTTACTGCTGCAACACCGCCTCTTACTCCATTTTACCATGCCCAAAGCCAAGCCTTCTCTACACTTTTCCAACTTTATAATGTCCTTTTCCAGGTGCAGTTACCAGAACTGTACACAATAAGAATAGTCATACCGAAGATTTGCATAAGTATGATTTTGGCAGTTTTATTTTCCTTTCTTACTTATGATTGATATAGAATTTGCCTATTTCACACCAGCTGTGCACTGGATCAACATTTTCATCAAGCTGCCCATCACAATTTCAAGATTCCTTTCTTGATCAGTCACTGCTAGCTAAGATGCCATCAGCTTAAAGTTGGAATTGTTGCCCTAACATGCAAGATTTTACACTTGCCTACACTGAATTGTATGTACCATTTTGATACCTAACCTCCCAGCTTGGAGACACCCCTTTGGAGTTCCTCACAATCCTGTTTGGTTTTCACCACCCTGAATATTTAGCGTAATCCACAAACCTGGCCACATCGCTGCTCATTCCGATTATGAATGGCCTTAGATGATCTTAGGCAGGCCGATGAATAACAAGCATGCCCAGTGACCTAAGGGTATAAGCTTTCATTTACTCAATCCATTTTGCTGTAAAACTAAAATAGGAACAATTATGCTCATTACTTCTCAGAAGACAGGGCTGCCATGAGGACTGGACTATAGGCTACATCCAGTTTTGCCCTTACTTTGTAAGGCATACAGGAGCAGCTATCACATCCAGCATGCATTGCTGTCACATCTGAACATCTCCTATCTTGAAATATTTTTCTTTTTAGCACTGTGTTCCATACAGAGACTTACCTCATTTGATCAAATAAATTAGTGATACAAATACTGAATGAAGGTAAGTAATAGCAGTTTTGCCAGTTTCCATATATATATATATATTCATTCTGCACAGCTGAGAACAGATGGAAAGGGCATTTAAAAAAAAACCAAACATACATGGATGTATGGCTTAATTCTTTCCTGCATATTACAATTGCCTTTCCAGGCCCTGCTGAAGGAAAGGGACCCAAAAGCCAAAATGCTGTGTTAAGTCAGTAGCGGGCCTGATATTACTTTCATACTTTTAATGCCAATGATGGCATTGTGAAAATTTCTGCCTAAAAGCTAGTTGCTTCCTCAGACAGAGCACATGCAGCCTTGCTTTTTCAGATGCTTTACTTGCATCATCTGTTTCTCATATACATGTTAAAGCATGCCCAATAGAGAATTCAAAACCCTAGGTTTATCTATCTTCAACAAAAACAACCAGTAAACAACCAGAGAGCCAGTGTGGTGTCGTGGTTAAGAGCGTGGGACTGGGGCTCAGGCGATCTGGGTTCTAGTCCCCGCTCAGCCATGGAGCCAACTGGGTGACCTTGGGCCAGTCACAGACTCTCAGCCCAACCTACCTCACAGGGTTGCTGTTGTGGGGATAAGATGGCAGAGGAGATGTAAGCTGCCTTGAGCCCTTTGTAGGAAAAAGGCAGGATATAAATCGAAAAATAAATAAATGGCTATACCATTATTCCTATTTATTTCCCACAGCCAAAGCTCTCTGGGTGGTTTATTAATTTCCCCACTATAGACAAGGGATTCTTGGGATACCCAGGTACCTATTTGGACTTTAAAACAATTCAGGCAACTAAGTCCATCAATATTCCTTGACTGTCTGCTCCAGAAATTTTCCAGGTCTTATTACAAGAAATAGTCAATAAGCTGGGTTGATCAGCTGTCCCTTTCATTCTGAATTCACTGAAGATTCAACGTGTTTTTTAAATTAACTTACTTGATTTCATATCCATATACATAGGACAAAAGGACACCTACACTGCTCTATAGCATCTTTATTTATCCAACTTTAGAAATGGAAGATATCTGACAAGGACACAGCCTTACTTCTCATTCTAGAACACGGCATCAACCTAGTAAACCTTTCAAACATTGTATGTCTCAAAAACCTACCATAAAACCAAAAATTGAATGTAAAATCAGGCATGTTGTTAAGACGGTTACCAGTAAAGTAGAACTAGGGTGAGGCAGGATTGCTATATGTAGTCTTGTGTACAGAAACCTGCTAATGTTCGTGGGAGTGCTCTTGATGGGGAAGTATCTTAAAAACTGTCCTTTCCCCGAAACCACCACAGCTCCCAATATTTTCATATTATTAGGTGTTTCTAGGCTGAAGAAACAAACTCCAAGTATGCTAGTTTTTAATACATTGCTTGTATTCACTGAGCTATGACAGTCCAAAACAATAGCTCCTGAAATTTGAGAGAGTGAATGAGCAAATAAACATGCTTGTCTATGCACATGGCCACAGCCATCTTTGAGCAAAGGGTTGTGGGCCTGATTCTTTCCTAGCTGTTGCTTGGTGGTGGGATTGCGAGTAAGAGCAGCAAATGGTACACAGTATTTTGAACAGTTACCCATGAGATCTAAAAGTATAATTGATATCATTATCAGTCAAGAAGTCCCAACGAATACTTTACAATTCCTGCTGCCTACCTAGTCTGCCTGCGGATTCCTACTTGGTAGGTGAAGTTTACAGGAAGAACTCGAGTACTCTGCTCAGTGCCACTATGGGTCCAATTACTGCTCTGTGTCAGATGGTCATCGGACATTTGATTGTTCTTCCATCCAAACAACAGGCTAAAAGGGGAAGTGTTTCTATCAGATGGGTCAAGGGAGGGGGTGAGAGATTACAGGTGAACTTTCTATGTGTTATATTTGGTATAACTTAAGGTTTTCCATTCTATAGAAGTACCCAACTATCCCTCTAGGTTCCCAGGAAGCTCCATAATACATAGAATTTTATCCCCTTAATAATAATAATCTTTATAGTAACAATAAACTGTAGATCATATTTACTCCTGCAAATGAAACCCATGCCCTGCCACAGATGTGAGTTCTATATTGAAATTATTTTAAAGTTCCGTGCATCTTAAATAAAATCATTTTCAACCAACTTCTCCTACAGGTGAAATATATTTGCCTATATAGGAAATATAGTTTAATATTGTGTATATGAAACTATATTAATATTTAAACTATAGATATGAAGTGTTGTATTCTTCTAAAAATAGAAACCACAGGTTGGACCCAAAGATCCTTTTCTTTTGATGAATGGAAATTTACTCCAACAGAGCAGAAAGTATATGCAAAGCTTTGGAATTTTCTTCTTTGTATTCTGAAGAACACGTCCAACACAATATAAGTTTAGAGAAACACTTAAAAATATTATACGTTGACAAAAAGTTTTCACATCAAGTGTTTAACCTTGCTAGCTTAAAGATAGAGAAAAGCCTCCAAAATAAGAGTGTGAGTAACTTGCAGACCTCTGTATGTTTTACACTTTAACAGTATCCCTAGACAGCACAGCTAATGGTGTTGGATGGTGGGGTGTGTGGGCCAAACTAAGTTACCCACCCTTGCCCTCAAAGTTGATCATTTCTAACAGTGTTGGCTACTTGTTGGCAAAGGGGAGGGGATTCACCATTGTATTTACATACTGCCCCTCCCCATAAAATCCAGTGCTAGTACCCCACCCACCAAGGTGGGATTGGGCAGATTCATAGGCACTGTTCTGACTTTTCACATGGCAGAACAGTGAAAGAAAACTAATTCAATCCACAAAATCGCAGTGGTTCAGAATGCAAAATTTATGCAAGAAAAGGCACCCATTTCATTATGGCTTTTTGTTAAAATAATAAGCTAGGTTAGATTTTCCAGACTACTTTGATGATTGTGCTGTAATACAATTGTAGAAGCAGTAAATAAATACTTGTGAACAGGACAGTGTACGAGTAATTACATAAAACTAATAAAGGTAGTCTAGGCTCAACTTTATGCTAGAGAATGTTTGCAGTATGACTTTACTGTTTTAGAGACAGCCAAGATCTCAAAGTGCATTAGTTTGACATCACACCAGTCTATTCCATGGAAAGCACCTTTAAGATGAAAAGTAAAGCCAGCAATTTTTCATCCCTAATTAAATCATTTACCATCTGCTCCTCACCACAAAGAAATTATGTTAGCCAGCAGGTTGCTTAATTTGTTTGCTTTTAGTTGTGGTAGTTTGAGCTTATCTGGCATGTTTCCAGGTAGGATCAGAAACTGCCTTTACATTTTGTATGAAAAGTTTTGTGACACAGTTTGTTTTATTAACAAGAACATCCTGCATTTGGTCCTTCACTATGTCTGAAAAAAACAAACAAATCTTACCTTTGTAAAGGAACCTAACTGGCTGTTGACTTACAAAGACACTCTGTTGCTAGTTCATGGCAAGGCAGATGATGCTGAAATGCTTGGTCTTGGTTCTTCCTTGATTAATCACGGCAGTAAACAAATTCTGAAGCCGCATACGGAAGAGAAAGAATGTCCACTCACAGACTTAACTCACCTTACACAAAACAAACCAGTAAGCAAGAAATTATGGCCATTCAACTTTATATTACAATTTAAATATTTTCATTGTGAATGACATTCATAGTCAGCATCTTCCAGGAATAGCCAGCTGAATCAAATTCAAGGGTATTAGAAGGAAGCTTTGAACTGTACAAGTATTCAACACAGAGTAATAAATGAAACCAAAGTAGCAGTGGTTTCCTACTGGTTTCTATGGTTTCCTACTAAATTGAGTTTTTTCCCCCTGACGTTTCTATATCCAAATAGATAGGCTATTTCATTCATTAGTTTACATGATATAATTGGTTTCTTCATAGAAAAAAGCATATGAAAGAAAGGCTTTGCTAGTATTTACACTACACTGTGCTGACATGCAGTTCCTAGTATATTCTAGGTCTCCCCATGGTTCAAAAAGTAAGTATATCCATAAGAAGTAGCAACTTTAAAAAAACGGATCTTCTGTTAAGCCTTCAAAGTAATTCATCTCTATTCATGGAATGTTTTCATTCAAATATCTGAGTAAATCTTCAAGTAACATATATATTTGTTAGCCATTACCAAATAGTTTAACAATCTAAATAGCATGTATACCAAAGAAATGTAGCAATCTAAATATTTCAAAGACACATTTCCATCTCTGGCCAGGGTTGTAATCACACCAAATTTACAAGTTACAAACATCACAGGCACTCTGTCAAATACTTAAAATTAACTTGAGGCCTCTTCTTTTAATTATTTGGAGAATGACTACTTGTTTTATAACTTTATTGCCCAACTCTGATAATTTTGAGAAACAAGGGTGTATCAAAATGCTGGAGATGTGTATTTCATTAAACATCATCCACCAAAAAAGCTTTAAAAAAAACCTACGGAAAAAGTGACAATTCATTTCAGGTTACAATAGGCATTCTTTTCATTCAAATAATCAATCACCAAGGTTTATGTGATCATGAACAATACGCGACAAGTCTTGGGCTCATGTACTGCCCCTCTGCATACAAGAGTGATATTTTCAACTTTTATTTATAAACAAACTCTAGGTACATGTTATGTACATTTTGAGAAATTATGTTTGCTCCTTTCCAAAGTAATTTAAAACAATTCCAGGATCAAACTTGTTTCAATTCTTCTTTATTAACTGACTTCAAGTAGGTCATCTGTGATTGCCTAATCATGGTACTATCACTACACAAGTCAAATCTTGTGGCTGGTACACACCTCTAGCCATGACAGAGAATCTGCTATTGAATCCAGCAACTATTTGGTGTTTAGTATGTTATAGCCAGCCATCTTGTTCACTTAATAGCTGTCTTACTTTCCCATATAAACAACCACTGTATCTATATGGGGGAAGACCTATATGCCAGAAGTAGTTTTCTTCCTGAATTTGGTTTTCCTGACAAAGTAATTATAAAAAGTGTTCTCGTTCACTTGAAAACAGTGTAAATATTCAAGATGGCTACTCTCAATCCTTGTTGAATAACAACCATTGGACCAAGGGAACTATCCAGTACATGGGTCCTCAAACTACAGCCTGCGGGCCACATCTGGCCCACCATGCTGGTTTATCCGGCCGTCTCAGAGCTTCAGGACTCGCTTGGAGAAAACGATCTCCAAACGAGTTCAAAAGCCCTGAGCTGGCGCAGGCGTACCAGTGAGGAGATGGCCATGGCCGTGATTGTGGTCATGCTGGGAAGACAGGCGCAATCCTGGTTGTGCTGGGGGGGGGGGGAGATGGCCACGAATGTGCTGAGGGTGGGGAGGAGATGGTCACAATCACGCCTGCCTTCCCTGCACGAGCGTGCCTGCGATCGCACCCATCTTCCCTGCACGATTGTGCTGGGGGGGGGGGAGGGAGATGGGCACAATCACAGTCATGCTCATGCAGGGAAGACAGGCGCAATTGCGGTCATGCTGGGGGCAGGGGGAGATGGCAGCGATCACGCCTGCCTTCCCTGCATGAGCACCTACATGCCGGGAGCCCGTCCACTGCTGCCACCTTTCAACTGGCCCCCTGTTGAAAAAGTTTGAGGACTCCTGATCTAGTATGTATCCAGCTACAACACAATGCAGGTTTCTTCTTCCAACATGGGGTAAGACTGATCAAACATGGCATATCTGTGCGGCTGCTACTGCTTCATCATTTGTTTGAAGAATGCTTTTTTTGCAACATAAGAGTATATCCTACACATTGTGGAAAATGCAAATTGAATTTCATATTTTAATTTGTAAGCACTGTTACTCTTTCGGGGGGGGGGATAGAATAGTGAATCTCTGTATCTTAAGAAACCAATAGGGATTTATGACTAAAGCTTATTATTAGGTTATGAAAAAGTTAAAGATTTCTTCTTTGCTTAACTGCTTTTTTTAATGGAAGTTGTTCTGTGTGTTCATTTTACTTATAAGCACTAGACTATCACACATAAACCAAATCCATTTGATGAAACTTAACAAAATACCTTACTGAGGGACGTCTGTCTAGTATCTTCACTTACAATTTAGGTACCAACCAAATTTTTTAGAATTTATATTTCATGTGTTTTGGCAGTTTTTACCATTATTCCTGTGCTTGTTTTTACAGTTTATTATTTTAGCTCTATGTAACCCACTCAGAGAATGATAATTACTGGACAGATTAAAAATTATAATTTTAATTAACCAGTCAGTAATTTTAGAATAGAGAATATGGGCTAAACCTATGTCTTCACATCCTTAGCCATCAGTTAGAGCTGGTCCACACAATCACAAGGTGTTTTGTTAGCTCTATTGGCTTGTTAACTACCTGGTGTGCCTGTTGCATGCTGGACAGATTACCCACGCCATCATCGCTTGTCATGTTGTACAAAGCTGGGCAGGAGGGTTTGTTGCTGTGGATACCAGACCACCCAGAACCTTAGTCCATAGATTTTGGTGAAATTGTTACCTAAGGCAACAAAGCACCATGGTCAGGTTTGTACAATACAAGGTATATTCCCTCAGCATGCATGAAATACATGAAACACATCACCATAGTTTATTTTCTCAGCTGCAACTGTGCAAACCGGGCCAAAATATTTTAAAACACAATTCACCCAATATATTTTTATATTAGTTGGTATTCAGTCAGCAAGAGTAGTTCAGTGTATGTATTAACCGTGTTTTGAAGTAGCAAACAAGATGAAAATCTCAGAAACAAGGGAACCAACAAGGCACAAATGATGGGGTTAGGAAGGCAATGCTTTTAGTCATTGCTCACTGTCGAAAGCTGCCTAACTGGCTGCAGACAAAGTTTCCTAGTTGTTTAGACCAGTAAGTGTAGGCAGAAGCTTTTCTAGAGGTTGATCCACTGGGGTAAGGAGGTCACTTGTGGTGGCTCGTCCTCCTGCAATCCTCCACTTCGGCAAGTATTGGCTGAAAAGCTGAGCCTGAATTTCATTCTGAAATCCTGCAGCTCACCACTTAAAGACCCACTGTAGAATCAAGTGCTAATAATAAAATAGAATAATGCAATCTGACTTTGTTAGCTAGCACAGAGGTAGATGTATTCAGAGGTAGCCCACTGAATAAAACCACTATTTTTCTTTTCCAAACTACCCAAGCATGCACAGTAAAAATCCTCATATTTATTTTTGCACCCCACTACAAATACTTCCCAGTACTTCAATTTCCCATAGGCATAGTCCATAGATATTTATACCAACTGGTTTTAAAACAGCTAACAAAATGTAAAAGATTGTGATGGATCCAGACCTGGTGATACATAGAAATCAACAGGCAAACTAGTCATGATTTAATTAAATTCTACTGATTCAAGTGTGTCTAAACTAAGCATGACTAATTCTGGATCCAATTCATTTATCAGGTTTGCGTGACACTGTGGCTAACCAAGGGTTATTTAACCAACAACAAGCCATGGCCCCCACAAGTCCCAATGGTATATGAAACATCCACTCAAGGATTGTGTGTTGTGCAAACTGAGAATGGCTAATGGAATGCTAAACAGCCCTAGAACCCTTGCACAACCCATACTTGCTGGGTTTGCACAACGGGATACCACAGAAGGGTTGCATTTTCAAAATGGCAGCCATATGCCAACCTGGACAATAGGTTGGATCTAGACTTAGTGTAGTCTTTGCTTAGTGTGGGCAAAATGAAATCAATAGGAATTACTCTAGTCATGACTAGATTGCCCCACTGATTTCACTACATGCAGCCATGATTTCAAATAACCCACTCAGAGACTGTCATGTTATGCAAATCAGATGAAGATGGTTTATGTGAGGGTCCTTGTGGTTCCAATACCTTCTTTTACAGTTTTGTACTGGTTTTAAAACAAGTTTGTAACTCACAGTGGGCGGTCATGTTGTGCAAACTGCCACAGTATATACAATAAACAGATATATTTTACTTGTGAACCAATTATTACATTTTGATCAAAAATACTTTGCATGAAATCCCCTGGAGATTTAGAAATCAAAGCAGGCAAAAAAAGTCAATATGTTATCTTGCAGATAATGCAATATAAGAAACACTTCACATTACAGACATTTAATGTTTTCTTTTTAACCTTTTTATTTAGAGAGATATATTCTTGGTAAGGAGATATACCATGAGGAAAGCAATTTCAACGGTTGTGAGGTATGTATATTCTCCACCAAAATACTCCTACATCTCAACTGCTTTTATAACTTTATTTACACTCAAAACAATATCAATGCATTTCCTTGGCTTAACTACAGTATTAGTCACCCTACATGAATAAAATGAAACATTACTTGCATTACAGAACCAGTTTTCAAAGAGGAATTTGCTTATGTGTTGAAAAGTGACATCTCATTTTTGTCAACAGCCAATATTTATTGTGACCAAGACACCTGCACCATATTTTTCCATCCCCACAGCACATTTATTTCAATAATTCTGTAAATAGGTCCTTAGCATGAGCATAGTGTTACAGTTTTCATACATATAATTACATCCAAAACAAGTTCTAAAATTCAAATTGTAAACATTCTCTTCATATGTAGAAACTTTTGTATTTGTGTCCAATGGTGTAATGACTTTTCTAAACTGCAAAATGAAAAAAACTAGGCTAAGCCATGTAGTGAATAATGCTTCTTAGTCCATTCCTAAAGCATTAAATAAGAGGCAAAAATTTCCTGGAAGCAACTCATACCTTTAAGCAATGCATTAAAAGGCAGATTTGTTAACAAAAGAGTAAGTTTTACAATTAAGAAAACTGTGAGTGTGTGATGCAACAAATGGAAAGGGTAAATACCACTACTGCTGACAAAGTTGGAGGTAGCATGGATGCACCGTTTTATTGTCAGTGAGAAATGCAAGTGAAGTAAAGAATATGTCCTTACCACAAATAGGTTCCAGTACTATGTACATAATTTTTAGAAATTTGTTTAACAAGTTTCCCTCCACTTTTAGTACAAAAGTCTTGTGTGATTAAAAAACACTTACACAGCTAGATAGTACTAATTGCCCTATCTGAATGGAACAGTCTTTTGAACTATGAAGTATATGATATTTAATGCCCTAAATTGAGTAAATTGCATTAGCATTTCTTGGTATTGTACAAAACACTACATACATACAAACAAAATATAATATTTTACTAAGCAAGGGATTTTTAATAAACAGAGCATTGATTCTGATAACACTGTAAATAATGTTTTCATTTCATAAAACCTGTCTTAAGTACCCATGTGCAACAATTTAAAAACAGCTGCTTATGTGTGATGGGTTTGTATCAATAGTGAACACAGTAATTGACAAAAAACATAGTAAACTTTAAAAACACATCATCCACCCTATATAAAATATAAAGACTACTTACGGTAACTTTTTAAGTACTCAACTGTTTGGATGTTAACTGTCACTCTTTTCTCCATTATCCGGCTTCAGATTTTATAAACAGATAATTTATTTTAACTTTAAAAAAACTAACAAAAGTATTTCAAATGTACATCCAATGTAATGTGAACTGTTTCCATGGTCTATGAAGCTGCTTCAGCCATCAGGAAAGAAAATGAAGTTTCAGAAATTGAGGCAGGTTTTTTAAGCAGTGAAGTTACTTCCACCATGCCAGCCCCAGTCCGAGGAAGATTTGCGTTGACAATGTGGCGCTGCAGATGCTTTATCCAGTCTTCTTGAACAGACAAGGGCCCTCGAAATACCAGACCACAAAACCTGTGCAGTTTTTAAAATCATCCAAACAAGGTACATTAGCTTTGCTTAGGAATATTATCTTAGTTGACCAAACAACTTTAGAAAACTTTTGTGTACATATTGCTGTTAAATTTAATAGATTCCCTGAGTATAAATCCACTGACCTTTTTATGATAGTTTTAGATTGCTCTGGACATATAAAAAGTTCTTATGAATTAAAGCATTACACATTTTATACTCTGATTAATTTATCATTACCAGTGATAGTTAACAAGCATTTTTTGCTAAAACTTCTTGACTCATTTCCAAAACATGACAGCTGAACATGTTTAATCCAAACAAGTTGGAAGTGTTCATGAGTGGGGCCTCTGGTGGAGCAGGGGAGTTCTTGGAGGCTGGGGATAGTCGTGGAAGTAGACCCAGCATTCAAATGCTATTTGCAGCTATATCTGTGGGCCTATTTTCTCCTTATGACCTGGAAAGAAATCTCACTGTGCATGAGCTCAGGCATGCACATCTCCTTCACCAGCCAAGAAGAAAGCAACATGTGCACAAGACTACACCACATTTACATGAACATGGTACCTCTATGCCCCCCAAAATGAGTCACCCACACCCACCAGCACCTTTTAATAGCAACAGATTACTTACTTGGTCAGGGGTAATGCTACATGCATCTTGCACTGCCATGTAGAAAAAAAGCATGCAAAAACCCAAGACTTTTATCTGATTTGAGATTTCACAGCAGAATATCACTCATGATGAAGGCTCAAGAGTACTTTCTAGCAAGTACAAAGAGCTCTTTGACAGCAAGAACATGGCAGCTGTAACTTGAAGAACTAAAAATTGGTATGTGCCAATGCAAAGTGCTGCGATGCATCATATGCATGTTTAAACAGGGAAAAAGTCATACAGCTCGTATCTTTCCCCAGCTAGCCATGCTGTACAACAATTTTCTGTCTAAACAAGCAAAAGATTCCTCAATGTCTGTATTTGGAGACATTATGCAAGTGACAGAATCTACTTCTGTGTAAATTCTGCAATATAAAGAAAAACTTGTCTTCATTTAAACACAATCATCATCAATATTTTTGTTCTTCTCAGGCACACATACAGAATACAGATTTAGTAGTCAAACAAAACAGAAATCTTCTTGTTTTCCCACTATAATCCCACATATACCTGCACCGGAGAATGTAAACTTCATCAGCACCATGAGGTAATGGCAGAATTTTTTTCTTGCTCCCAGATCTTGATCTTGATTTTTTTTGCTTACAATCTATGGCTATTAAAAGAAAAAAGTTCATATATATGTATATAAGTACTGAACACTTTTCCTGATACATTCCCCCCCAAATGCTGACGGTCCTTTTGCTCTCATTTTTGTATATTAAATTTTAAAACTTGAAAAAAAATGCAAGTTCCATGCACAAATAAACTTGCATGCTTAACACCTACTGTTCAAGCTTCATTTTACAATGTGTATATTTGGTGAGCAAATAATATATAGTATTCAGCCATTCTACCTAACAGATCCCATAAGCATCATGCTTTGCTTATGAATTCTATCAATATGGTGGCTTTTTATTACATCTGAAGTATCAAGATAATTTGTTCTTATCATGCAGCCAGAACTCAAAAAGATCAATGATTAAATGTAAAGTATGCTCTGACAAACTTCACAACTAGAACTTTTGAATATATTACGTTCAAGTGTTTTCTGTTCTGTATGCTAAAGGAGTCTCATGATATGGTAAAATGCTCTAAACACAATATAAACAGAATCTTCTTCTATGACATGAAGAAAATATGATGCAGAACAGGCTGCAGTTTATAACCTGACTGCCAGTAAGGCCTAATGTTCATAGGGCCACTTCACCTAAAAAGATACGTGGAATCTAGTGAGTCAAGCTAATCTTTAAAGACTTGAATGGCAAGCACTCTTCTGTACCTCAAATTTTTCAAAACATTAAAAACAGAAATCCATAGATAAATTTGCCTGAAAGGTCCTTAACAAGGTATTTCTTTTCATGTCCTAATTGTTAGGAAAGAAAATGTACTGGCTGTGTGCACTGAAGGCATCTCAGCCTCAGCATGCACATGTCTACTTCAGAATGAAACATTGTGAATTATGCTGGAATCAAGAGGGGCCACACCAAGCAGACAGTTTTTTCTGGTTGCTTTATGAAGGACAGGCTTCACCAAAAGTTAAAGAGGGCAAAATTCTAAACAGCACTTATATCCATGCATTTTTCTCAAGAATAAGAATGCCAAAACCACACTGAAGGAATATTAACGACTACACCGATCTGGACAACAAAGCCGGGACTCTTACAATAGAATCTCACTACTGTAAACTGATTCAGTCCTACCTTTGTTTCCCAAGATAGCTTACCTTACAAAACAAAATCTCCACCCTTCTTCCCATCAAGCAAACAGTTCTTATCAAATGACTAGACTTCTGTCACTAGCAAATGCTCTTAGGAGATGAGATTATACCAGCTTTGGTATAATCTAACTCTCGCTTCTCCTGCATAGCTCTGAAAGGTAAAATAGTTCTGGTACTCTAATGTGAAATATTCTCAAGAAGTCAAAAGCTTAAGGTGCCAGCATACTAACTACACCAAATGACTACACAAGTTTCTATACACCATACAAGAAACATGGCCAAAACAAGTAATGATTTCGGATACCTGATCAGTGCAAGGCTGAAAGAGACTATCACCTGATGACCAGCACACAATGCCAAGTGGTATTGCCAAGTGATCAGACATTCCTATGAAAGGTTTATATTATGCACTGGATAGGCCCCTACAGTCAAGCTGGCTGTAAAGAGGACTTGATCAACTGAGTTTATAAAAATCAGAAGTAACTGCTCAATGTACTAGGCACATCATTCTCTTGTACACCATAGATTTTAGATACTGGGTTGCTTCATCTTTCTACTAGATTAGTAATATGAAAAACATAAAGCAAGCGTTTTGCTATTTTTTAAAATAAAGTGTTATATATGGATAGACACCAATGAGGGAGGATCAGGATAATGGTAGTAAGCATTACTGAAGAGTAAATGCAAATATTTTCACATATAGCTTAAGCATTAGAGCATCAGTATAAAGACTGCTTCTATTTTTGTAGCTTACAAAGTTTTTTTTAAAAAACAAGCACTGTGGGAGTGATACTATCCTATGAAATCCTTGCATGATGTACTCTATAAGTGCAGTTGAAACAGAAGATTATACACATATCTCTGTGCTGTAATAGTAATTGCTTATATCCAATATCTATTGACAAATACTTAAAATTATATAATCCATCACCATGGCAGTTTTCATTTGACAACCTATATATGTAAATATGTTTGCTTTAACATATGCTATGCTTTTATTCCATATGATTAACTAATACAATACTGTACATTATCACTATAAAATATCAAATGGTTGTACCAGAATTGCATAAGTACGATCCCTCCAAACCTTTCCTTGGTCTTGTTCTCTCTCATTTATCCCCATGCCTTTCAATGAGAATCCCACAACTCTTGGAAGAAGCTTTGCAGGTGAGGCAGCAGAAACACAATTTCCATCCATGGAAATCTGATGCAGACCTGAACTATGGTTTTTAAAAGTCTGCAATCTATGGGGCACCTTACTCAAGGTAATACAATGTTTACTCAGCTTTTCACCTTCCATTATGCTGTTTTTCCAAAAGAAGCAACACTGTAATACTATCCTGACTATACTACTCAGTAAGCTAGGACAGGAACTCAGGATAACACTGCAGTTTTCTTTCAGAACAGGCAAAGAGCAGCACAGCACAATTATAATTGGTACAGTGCATGCTACCATGATATTACTGGTCCTTTTTCAGAAACCGCTTTCTCTGTGGACTTTTAAGTGCAGTATCTTGCAGTCTATGTTGATGCAATATGGAGTAAGTTAAACACCAACAAAAGAAGATGGGCAAATGGTTGAGATAAACAGATGCAGAAGTGCTTACATGGCAGGATTAAATGTGAAAAGACATGGATAAAGATAAGCGACTCATAATTTTTCCAGGCATTTTTTTTCGGGGGGGGGGGATCTTTCTAAACAATTACCTTCTTTAACAGAACTCAAGGGTCTAGAAGATACAGAAAATACAATCCAAGACCTCTTATTTTCACTTGCTGCTCTATTCCGCCTGTCTAAAAAAGTAACATTATCTAGTGACATCCTTCTGGCTAAATGATAAGAATTTTTCCATTTTAGGTACCAAGAAAAAAGAAATATACGGGCTTGAATGAGTTAACTTAGAATCATGTAGTCATAGAGGTGGAATCAGCAATTTAGGCCATCAAGTTCAAGCTAGTGTAAAGCATTCCTGTCAGTCTCTGCTTAAATACATCAAGCAACAGAAAAACCAACCACCTGCCTAGGTAGCTGGTTCCTTTGTCTTACTACTCTGACCACTAGGAAGTTTTTCCTGATGTTCAACCAAAATCAGCTTTGCTTAAAGCTTAATCTCATTTTTTTGTGTCTTAACATCTTATTATTATTTCTCACTACTTTTTTATACCACCCAATAGCACAAAGTCTCTATGTGACTTTTCAGGTAACTTGAAAAGTACTATCAATTCCTCCCTTGTTCTTTGTTTCTTATTGCTAAACATATCCATTTCCTTTTGATCTTTTTTCACATAACAATTCTTCTAGCCCTCTGACTACTATTGCCACCTTTTTCTGAATTCATTCCAATTTATCAAAATCCTTCTAGATGTGGTGTCCAGATTTGGGCAGGCTGAGCTGCATTGCATGCAATGAGAAGCCACAGTGACTAAATTTCCCCAGAGGGATTCTTACTGCTGCAGTAGCCACCATTTTGAATATTTTAGCTGAAGCCAGGGCATGCTATAGCTTGTAAACGCAGCATGAGTGGTTGTTGGGGTAACAGGCAAGCCATCTCAAAACCATGGGTTAAGGCTGCAGATGGCTTGTTAACCACCCCAGTAAGCCATCCTGGACAGGTTTACAGGTAATAAATTATAACATACATACACACTTGTGACTGACTACAACTCTAAGACTGTTTTATATGCACTACTGCCAAGCCAGATAACCCCCATCACCTGTGCATTTGGTTTCTCTTTCATAAATGAAGATATTTGCACTAGTCTCTCTTCAGTTAACACTGTATGTAAATTGAATACTGGATTTCATGCTATTATTTTTTACCAAGTTTTCTAACCTATCATGATCATTTTAGGGTTTGTTTCTGCCCTCAAATGTATTTTGATATATAAGGCTATTCCACTCATTTTTAGGTCAACTGCAAATTTGATGAGCATACCCTACCTCTTCCTTCCTTCAAGTTATTAATAAACAGTTGAAGAACACAGGCAAAGGATTGGGACCTCTCTTACCTAACTCAAAATTTGCCTCCAGTTTTATGTGGAATCTCTAAGTGCAATTTTTGGGTGTGATTCTCCAGCCAGCTGTAGATCCACCCAGTTGTTGTGCCATCCAGCCACACCCTCCCACACTAGACCACATGCTCTATCTATAGGGCACAGGTGGCTGCAAGGGGAAGGGGAATATTTTCTGTGGATTTAAGTTACCTTATTTTATAATCTGAGGCATCAGCAAATACCCCGATTGTCCTGACACTATCTATGTCACATGTCTGAAAGAGAGAACAAGACAGTGAAGCCAACCTGATTGTGTCACCTTGTACAAACTGCCATTTTGGCCTCTCTTCTCCCAGAACTCTCTCCTGAGTAGCCATTCCTGCTGGTCACTCTAAGAACAGTTATGTCACTTAATGAACTTGGTTCCTGGATATGCTTGCTTTTCTCTTCTTTATGCATTCCAATATCCATTGAACATCCATTGTATTGGACCATAAGCCTGTGGATAGGGACTATCTTATTTTTATATCTTTCTACAATAGTTAGTAATTTCTAGTGAGGAAAAGTGAGCAACATCATACAAAGGCTCAGCCCTTTTTTAAAAAAGTTTCTAGACTTTATTTTTCATGCAGAGCTTTAAAATTGAACACAAGAAGGAACAACATATTCTAACTGATTCCTCCACCACAAATGTTTAATCCTGCATTATCTTCTCCTGCTTTAAGGGTAAACTCACATTTCCTATATAACAGCATAAGTACTACTTACAAAAACTATGTCCAAAAACTATGTTTTGCTTATATATAAGCAATTAAATGTGCTGTTTTAATTGAAGCCCTCTACCTGATAATACAGTTCGAATATGACCAAATCTCCATCTAGATTTTCTGTGGGTTCAGACTCTAGGAATATCATTCTCATACATTTCATGGATTTTTATTTACAGGCAATCTCTGGGTTATGAACAAGTTCTGTTCCTGAGAACATCTTTAAGTTAAATTTGTATGCAAGTCAGTTCACATATATGAAATGCATGCAAAACACTTAAGAAACCTTTCCATACATTTGATCCTCCACATTTGTGGGAGTTAGGGGCACGTGACCCACATGGAAAAACCATGAACCCCCCCCCCGCAAAACTCACCAGTGCCGCCTCTTTGCAGCAAGGAAATGGCAAAGAGATTTCCCTCTTTGGATAGGCAGGGCAGAAAGGCATGCTTTGGAGGCCCTCCCTCCCTCTGCTTTCATTTCCTCTCTCTCTATGGTGAAGATGATTTTCCACAGTAGGCCACAAAACTCCAAGAAGCATGAACTGCTTGTCTTTAACTCAAAATTTTCAATTAATAAACTTTATGGCAGTTAATTCTTAAGCACAAGTTTTTCATAACTCAGATGTTCGTAATTCAGGAAATGCCTGTACTATAAAATAAGTAGGTTGCTTACCTGTAACTGATTTTCTTCGAGTGGCCATCTGTGCATTCACACATATGGGTACTGCGCCTGCGCAGTGCCTAGGCCGGAAAGATTGAAAGCTAACGGTTTTGGCGGGAAAACTCCCTTCCCCTCCCCCTCGGTAGTATATATAGAGCGGAGTGTCCGCCATTTTCTCCAGTCTTTGGAGACTGAACATTCGCCACCTTATGGAAGAAGATGGCATAACAACTTATCAGGTACCGCTGCAATAGCCCACGGTACCAATGACATAATAAAGTATCAGGTACTGAAGCAGTATCATACGGTATTGTTGAAGAAACCACTCACCGACACCAAGTGTGGCCGGCGGGTGGGTTGTGTGAATGCACAGATGGCCACTTGAAGAACATCAGTTACAGGTGAGCAACCTGCTTTTCTTCGTCGTGGCCTCTGTGCATCACACATATGGGTGAATAGCAAGCTTACCAGAGATGGTGGTGGGCGGTGTCGTCATTGAAGAACGGCAGAAAGAACAGCCCTCCTGAAGGAATAGTCTCTTCCGGCATGCACATCAAGGCGATAGTGCTTTGCGAAAGTATACGGAGTAGCCCAAGTTGTAGCCTTGCAGACCTCCTGGATTGGGACACCCATGGCAAATGCAGAGGATGCTGCCACTGCTCTAGTGGAATGACCCCTTGGAACAACAGGTAAGTCCATCTTTGCAAGCTGGTACGCTAAC